>NW_025764614.1:0-12984 GCF_021365365.1 Ilyonectria robusta
CTTTATATTTTTTATTCTATTTTCTATATATATTTATAAGTAGTTATTTATAGATATTAAAACTATTAAATAGTATAGTAGTCTCTAATTTATATTAGTTAGATAAGTATTCTATAAAGTCTCTTAGTATTAAGCTTATTTCTTATTAGACTTTATCTTCTAGTAATTTTATAATATATTAGACTTTTAGTAATTTACTGCTAAATACTATTAAATTTTCTTAGCTAGAGTAATTTAATAATTTCACTAATATTATAAGATCTAGAAATACTTAAAGTAATAGTAAAATTATTATATTATTCTATATATCAGGCTTATTTAATATAGATATTAAGCTGCTTATTAATAAGGTTAATAATATATTCTTTTAGTATTATAATAGTTATTAGTAATATTAGATTTAAAGTAGCTATTTATACTATATTAAGATTCTATATTTTATTATATAAAACTTAGAATTTTTTATTATTCTATACCTTATTAATTTTAGCTATATTAGTTAAAGTATCTACTTTTTAATAAAGTTAAAAATTCTTCTTATAAAGCTTCTTAAGTTTTTTATTCTTATTATTAGAGGAGAATTCTCTATTACCTATAGTATTATTACTATTATTATTCTTTAGGGTCTTTAAGTATACAATGCCTTTTCTCTTAGAGAAGCTAGAGATACTAGTTAATAGAGTTATTAAAGCTGTAATAACTAAATCAGAATATTACTTAGGTTAATATAGTAATATACTAAATAAGAGCTATTAATATATAATAGTTAAATCTAATCTAGAAGTATAAAATAAATTTAGGGTATAGTATTTATAATTAAGTAGATTAGAATATTATAGTAAGTAATATAAGTTACAATCTAGTAATAGTAGAATAGTAAATTTAATATAACTAAGTATATTAATAGCTAATAAGGCTATTACTATAAAAGTACTAAATAAATATACTTATATACTATATATATTTATATAAACTTACTAGGTAAGAGTAAGTTTAATTTTATAGCTTATTATAAAATAGTAAGCTAGGTATTCTAGCTTACTTATATAGATAAGTCTTAAAATCTGTATTATATAAAAAAGTAGGTATATTATAATTCTACTAGTTGTAACTGCCTAGTCTTAACCTAGGCTGTAATACTTAGTATAACCTTATAATAGGTTGGAAACTCAGTTTTAAGTTATTTTAAAAAGCTCAAAGAGTGAGAAGTATATTAGCTTTATTATTTAATTGTGATATATTTAATAGTTGAGAAATAGTTAATTAGATATAAAGCGGAGAGAATAGAAGATTTTTAGTATACTTACTTAGTTGGTATACTTACTTATTATATATATTACTAAATATAAAGTTAACTATTAAATACTTTCTTAAATTAACTTCTTTAATAGCTAACTTTAATATACTTTATATTATTTTTTAATTTAAAATTTTTAAAAATACTAAATAATAACTGCAGATAATATATATAACACATATATAATAAGTGAGTGCTATAGATAAGTAAGTACTGTACTGGGATTTACACTTTAAATTGCGATTTTTAAAAAGCTATTAAAAGTTTAAACTAAGCTTAAAATAGCTAGGATTTTAAAAATAAGCTAATTAAGTTATAATCTATTCAGAAAATAATCCCTAAAAATCCTAAGTAGCTAGAACCTAGGTAGATATAAAAAGTAGGTACCTTCTAGACTTATATTTTGTATCTACCTAGGTTCCTACTAGTTAGAATTTACAGGAATTATTTTCTATATAGATTGTATCTTAATTAGCTTACTTTTAAAATCCTAGCTATTTTAGGCTTAATTTAAACTTTTAATAGCTTTTTTAAAATCGCGATTTAAGGTGTAAATCCCAGTGCGGCGCTTGCTTATCTGTAGCGCTCGCTTATCAAGTACGTTATACAGACTTCTCTATATATATAAATTCTATAATAGATAGCTATTATAGAAGATTAATAGCAATCTATATTTCAAGTACTAAAGATATTATTATTATATTAATACAACCTTAAAAGCTTTCTATTAGATTAATATAGAAGGTTCTAATATCTTACTGGATAAGAATAGCTTAGTTATTATAGACACTTAGAGCTTCTGGCAATCTGAATAACAACAGGCTAAAGAAGCCGACTCAGCCTAGAGGGCGGCCTTATAGGAATCTCAGCAGCAATATATTAAAGGATCCGGCTCAGCCGAGATGGAGGATTTATATGGACCTGGGTAGTTTCGCCTCTGCCACGAAGTTTAGTTTATATGTCAGAATTTCAACAATGTGTGTGCTATTGAGGCCATGACTTTATTTTAAGCTTAACTGAGGCTTATCTATAGCCTTGGGTTCCCTTTGACCAAGACATCCCTGATACCCCGTTGTTTCATCGGAACCTTTATTCCATACCCACATCGATTGGCAACAGGGCCACATTACGCTTGAAACTTTAATTGAGCTCTATATACTGAGGAACCCTTTTCAGGCACGTCTGACGCAGCAGTCCAACATGCAAGCCTTAACCACCTCTCAGGTTACCATTAAATTTCAGCTCTAGCAATGGATCCAAAAGGCCCGGGAGTCATTCAACCAGGGTCGTCATGACGAGGCTGAGGAACTGGCCGATCGCATCATCAAGCTTTCCACCAAGGAAATCTCTTGCGCCTATTACCGACACCTCTTTAATAAGATCGACTCATACTGGGACCGGGTACAAGGCAGCATTAGACACCACACCCTGTCGAAACTAGATCGGCTACAGCAGGCCCAAGTCAAGTCCGCAGTCGATACTAGCCATATTCCTACAGCTCAGACCATTTAGGAGATTTATATTGAGGCATGGGCGAAGGATGTTGATGTCCAACCAATCGCTTCGATTGGGGAAGGGAATGCAATGCCCGATGGGCTCGCTTGTTGGGTGACCACACGCTGACGGCTACTGCCTAAAAACAGCTGGTCAGACTTTATCTTTGATCATCTATTCAACTGCCTAAGCCCACCCACCTGAGATCAACTCCTCTTCCTGCATGTGTACTGGACCTTCAAAGGATTGTAAGGGCTAAACTGGTGTTTGGCTATGGGGTTAAGGTAGAGTGTTTGGGTAAGTTGGCGTATATTGTCACGGGCCAGGGCCCATATCCTTGCGGCTGTGCCGCAAGACGTACTCGGCTCGTGCGCGCCAGGGATGAGAAATCGGCCCACAGCTCAGGGGCACTTAGGAACTTCTTTCTTTCTTCTTCATCTTTGATGTAAATAGCATCCTGGACTAGATAGCTGGAATACAGTTACTAGAGGCCGTTCACAGAATAGCTCAGCTGCAGCTCGAGCTTTAATAATAGCTGCTGCCTTTACGGCACTTAATGCAACAGCAGGCAATAGAAGTGCCGATGGCGTGCATATTGGCGGCGGTATTGACTGTAGTAGTAGTGGTGGTGGTAGTGATGCTACTGCTCGTCGAGTTGCAACTGTAACCATCCCTGTCATCGACGTTGCTGCAACAACAACCAGCCGATCTACTGGTGGCGATTGCAGTATTATAGCACTGCAAGCTGTACTTACTCTACTTTATATATAGTATAAAGTAATACTTGGCGTTATACAATAGTAGTAGGATGTTTGCACCAGCTCAAGTACAATAATTATATATAAGGGTTTATTCTGGTTAACGAGAAATCAAGCCTAGTCAAACCAATCAGCGGTCTCGTTCTACCTCAACGCATCGAGCGCGTCATTCTGCTGCAATAGCCCATGCACCACCCGTCCCGCCCGCAGTTGGGTCCCAGGGGACTCGCTCGTTTAGCCTCAACGAGCACCGGACTACCAGCCAGGATTCTAAAAGCTGTGATTGGTCCAAAAGTGGAAACGGGCTCCGTGTCTGTCTCTTATACTTGAGTAGGCAAGCTAAAGCACATGTCGAGACAAAGACGAACTGAGTTATTCCGGCGTCTACCTCTACTCTCATCGTGACGACGATATAAAGTTGGCATTTTGTAGAGTGGTATCCTATGCTTTGAGCTTATGACGTGATTGTGAGGTGAAGTGTACGTAGGCTTTAGGAAAGGCGGAGGAAACGTAAGGATCGATAGGTAATTTATTCTAACCGTAAGAGGGTAAGTCGGGGAAGAAGAATTTAAGGTTATTGAGACTAGGCGAAGTCGAGGAGCTGTTAATTAATAAGAGGCGTCATCAATGGCCAAAGCCAATCTAGCGACAAATTATCGAAGTGACGTGGCGTGTATGAATTGGCTACCGGCTGGTGGCTACAACCCTATCTCGGATGGTCGCTGCCGGGTATCGGGAAGTAGGAGATGATTGTCGATTACGCCCGAGTGTAGCTAATACGCAATAACGTGTTGTAGCGTGTCCCGCCAAGGATCATTTGCTCCGTTGCCGTAACTGGACATTGCTCTGTTACCCCTCTTTGATCTTTGTATTGACTGACCAATCAAACGAATTTTATTTCTCTTGACGCCCTCTGTCCCCCAGGCTTCCCCCTCATTTATACAACCTAATTTGCTGCACTGAAAGGAGATTGCCCTTGCGTTCGACTCCTATGTCTTGCAGTTTCACGCTGAATGGTAACAAAACTGAAGCCAATAAGCCCCTTATGTCTTGCTTCATCTCTACGTGTCATTATATCATCCGATAACGTGTTATCCTATGATTCCTTTAGGTTCTGCATCGTGGGTATCGGTGAGTCTAGCCCAGAGCTTCTTCAGCCATGGCGCCTGTGCCAAAACACCAACTCAACTCTAACTGGGGCCAGATGCCGGGATAGATTCAGCATGTGAATTCATCAACCTCGCTACAAGGGATCGTCAGGGCCACCCGATGTACACGGTACGTAAGCGCGATACCTGCTAGAACGCCTCACAACGATGGTGTTATGGTCAACATCGGATAGCTTCCTTGGAAGCCGGGGTTGTGCGGTTATAGGGGCAACCTCGAGTCTGAGCCCATCCCTGAATCTGGCCCCTAACCCTTGTATCACGAATCAACGTCCTCGATTGCCGACAGAGGCTTGTTCGCTACTGTCCTTCGTCAACATGAATCCATGATGTCTTGTTGCTCGCCCCTGACCATCCACGCCCGCACACCACATCTAGGCCATTAGGACGGGATACGACGCTAGGGCTTTAATCTGCTGGCAACGATCGACCTCGGTTTCCTGGTTCGGGGAAGCAGCGAGTTTGGAGCTTAGCAGCTTGGGCTAGCGTTGGTAAGTGGAGTCTCGGCCCCTCGGGCCTCCCTGCAGGGCTGCAGGTTGGCTGGGTGACTTTTGACGGGCAGCCGAAGACGTAACTATATAATCCCCCTCTTGGACCTAAGCCGTTTCATCGTACGGGTACCGTATCTGATCCGCCCTTCAGAACACACACTCGCTTCTACCTATTGACTGACCATCATGAAGTTCACATCCACCCTTGCGGGGCTCTTCCTCCTCGGCAGCGTTGCCGCTTTACCTCTCTCTGATGAAGAAAGGCTAGAAGGTCTATATTCCTGTAACCTGCTCAAGCTATCCTACTAACTTCCGCAGCCCGGGATAAGCTCAAGTGCCAGTATAAGGATAAGCTTTGCTGTAATAACAAAGACTACTATACCCCCGACTATGGACATGGCGAACACTACGGCCACCGTCACACCATCTACGTCCGCGCCCACGAGAGTATCCAGCGGGCTATCAACAAGGCCTCTCGCGGTGATAAAATCGTCGTTACCGCCGGTATCTACGCCGAGCAGCTCACCATCTCTAAAGATGGCATCGAGCTCATCGGCAAGGGCGCCGTCCTGGTTCCTGCCAAGAAGGCTGTCAAGAACATGTGCTCGGGCCTGAGTGGTCCCCAGACGGAGGCTGGCATCTGTGTGCAAGGGGAGGGCATCAAGCTGGACAAGTTCGTCATCGAGCACCGCAAGGTTCTGTCAGTGGAGAGGCCCGTCGAAGACGTTTCCATCACCGGCTTCGAGGTCCGCAAGTTCTCTGGCATTAACATTGCTATCCTTGGTGCTAAGAATACCCGCATCAGCAAGAACACGCTCACCGATGGTGCCAAGTATGGTACTCTCACGGCTGGCTCGACCAAGACGCTAGTCGAGGGCAACAAGGTCTCACACACGGGCCTAGGAGTTCAGGGGATCGCTATCTGCATGGATAACTTCTCTGATGTCCATATCAAGAATAACGAGGTCACCGACTATGGCGTCGGTCTCTGCGTCCAGACAAATGGCGCAGACGTGCACCACAATAAAGTCTCGCAGTCCTGCTTTGGCATCTTTGTCGATCCCGGCGTTACCGGCGCCAAGATCCATCATAATCACGTCGGCCCGAGTAACCCTGCCTGCCAGATCGCTTGGGGTATCACTATTGACGGCGCGGTCGGTTCTAAAGTTAGCGACAACCTTGTTGAAGGACAGAAGAACAAGGGCACGGCTATAGGCCTGGTGGTCATTGACGAGGAATGCCTCCCCACCAGTCCCCTATTCGGCCTGACTTGCCTGACTCTCAAGCGCAAGTCTGTCGCTTCGGACAACATCTTCCTCCGGAATACGTTCAGGGATAGCGACTTAGATGTCTTTTTCAACACGACCAGCAAGAACAACTTCAAGTGCAATTCTTGCAAGGCCTCGCTCCCGAAGGGCTTTTGCGCGAAATGAAGAACGATCAATGCCATGTCCGGGCATAACTTGATGGAGACGATTGATCGGAAATAAAATGGGTAGCGAGCTGCGAAAGATTGTAACTAACTCCGAGTATTTTGAGATAAATCCTATATGTCGTCCATCAGGCGTAAAAAAGGCTAGGTAGTGTTGACCAGTTTTGACAATCCACTTTCTGCCCAGCCTCAATACTAGCAACATGACCGACCTTGACGACCGCTTTTCTAATAATTGCTCGTCGATTTCAGGCTTAAAGCATTAACTGGTAAAATAAGGGTCTTAAGGCAGGATAATTGCTGAGGGGCTCTAGCATCAATTCATTTAGAATCATGAACTAGAGCTTCTCGTACAATTTCCATCATCTATTCGACTTCGCTTGTCGCAAAGAAAGCCCCATTTCCCGGCAGGATATACGAGGATTGTCAAGGTCAAGGTCAATATCATAGCCAGAGCTGTAAGATAGGCAAGGAACAACAAGTAGTCCAACTAGAATGACTTTGGGGCATAGTTGCCTAACGCCTCTGCCGTCAATTTAAATAGGACTGTCACAATGAACAGTTCTTTTATCGTGGCCAATCGACACAAACGCGGTCCCATTGTTCCTCAGCCATTACCAGACAAAACGTCAAGTCCGAACATTTACTTCCCCGCTCGTTCATGGACACAAGGGTAAGCCTTCTTAGTCAGAATTGGAACAGACTACTGCATCTCCATCTTTCAACTAAGGACCCAATCACAAAGAGCCATGGCACGATCACAACCTGCTGGGAGCGCACTTTGAACTTTTCGGCCTTCTCAACCAACCTTCTCTGCGCATTCTCAGGAGTACGTCCGTCCCAAAGGACCGACCAATTTGCTTTGGTTCCGAATTCTACCTCTCTCCCTTGAGGATGTAGGTCCCAATTTTTGACTAAGTTATCTACTCTATGATTCAAGTCAGGAACGGGCCACGTTCCCGGTTTTGGGCCAATAAGATGTCTACCCCTTGGAAAGAGAAACAGCGTTGATCCATTGCCGTTTTTGGTTTTAATGCTAACCCTGTCGCAGACCCAAAAACGGCCTGCTTGACCGGCTGCAGCCATAACAGCCCCGTCGTAGGGGTGGAGTCTTATGAGCAAGGCAGATTTGAGCGTACGCTAGACAGGGCCTAATGATGGGCAGCTTACCACGTAGCGGCGGAGACACAGCGCCATCGGGCGTTCAGTGATACTTGCGAATGCAGGCGAGCAACCTGAAAGCTAAGAAGCCGTCTGTTCAGCTCAGCGAGTCACTTAGCGGTGCGAGAGGAAAATTACGACAGGGTAGTGAAGGGACCGGATGGGGAATCATTAGCTGTCGGCCTAGTATCTTGCCTCAGTTATGAGGTGACACGGAAGGTTGCAGCAGTAGGTAGCGCTTACCCCGCACACCATGTCAGCATCAAGTCGTAGTCGGGCATGCGTTATCTATTCATTGGTCGTAATTGAGCTTCCCGTCTTGCCTCACACAATACGAAGACTCACGAGTTGGTCAGTGACCTAATGACCCTCTTTGTGTTGCTCAAGACATGCATCCTGACGTGATATTGGGTCCGGGAGAGGACGTCATTCCCTTGTTGCAGCCTGATGATTCTTGGCATTGTGGATCCTGATCACAACAGCGTGTCCGCGATTACGGGGAAAAAGGTAGTAGAAGGGTTAATGTTATAGCGGTCCGGCAGTGTCTTACCTTATCTTGCCGGGAAGTGTGGATATGACAGGGGTTTAGTTCAATATAAACTGATTCTGATTGGCTCGGGGAAAATTAATAGGGATACCGGCCGTGCCACAGCCTGACCGGGGCAGACGGAGACTTACCCTGTACATTTATAGTCTTAACTTAAATGAAGAATAAAAAGCTTGCTGAAGATATTCAAATATTTAATTTACTTTATTAATTTATTTATATTTTCTTTATCGATTTGTGTACTTTTTACTTCATGTATTATTATGGCTGATTTTGTGTTGATTTTGTTGTGTTATTTATCCCTTTACGATACAAGTGCTAACCCGCAACCCGGAGCCCAACGTTGATCCCACCGAGTCGAGCTGTTGGTAAAACGGAGCTACGTCCTGCGGTATGTTGCACGAACCCGTATCTGAGGTCTCAGATGAGCTCGCGGCGTCGTCAAATTCGACGGCGACTAGGCCAGAGCAGTTATACTTTAGAGGCTCGTCCGGGCTGGACGAAGTAGAGATGCTAAACGACCAACTGCCGCTCTCGAGTCCCACATGTGGGCCTAACTGGATGATATTCTCGACGCTGGGTTCCTCCGCAACCACAACGGCGCTGTCGATCCGAACGTACAGCAGCAGATTGGTAAGGGTGGATAGCTGGTTCGTCTTCCTGTAATATCAGCCTTGTAGGCGTCACTTCCGCGCCGAGGCATCTAGTTGCTATCTTCACTAGCGTCACATTACCAATCCTCACGGAATGGGTATCCCAACCAAACACCTTATTCCTTCCGCCTATTAGTATAAGTATAATAAAGTAAAATTATAAGCTATACCCTCCTGGTCTATCTAAGCGGTGTTATTAAATTAAACGTATTTATATTTTAATAAGAGGAAAAAAAATATTTAGTTAATATTATCGTAATAAAGGCATCGGTGGATGACGGTTTCTGTGTAAGCAGATTAGTAACAGTCTTCTTAAAATAAGCTGCGGCAAGACGATTAATAAGTATATACTGTTGACTGCTTCTATAACGATGCGGATTTGCGTTATATTAGTAGTATAAGTAAAATAAGTATAGACCCGCTTCGGCTTATACTATTTCAAGCTTACGAAACGCTTGATAATATAGCGGCAAGCAGCAGAATAATTATCGCCGCCCTTGTAATCGGGGAAGCAGTCCTTTATGGGGCTATCGGGTAGCTTTTCCTTAAAATAATTGATTTTATTAAGGAAGAGGATAATTAGAGTCTTGAAGAATAACCTCGAGTTGCAGATAGAGCTGAAAAGAGTTATAGCCTTCTATATTCGGTTGACGGTCTTATCTCCGGGTAAAGGCTAATTGTAGTCGGAGAGGTTAACGAGGAAGAGAATGGCGGCGATATCATCGAAGTAGTAGATCCACTTCCTTCGCTTACATCGCTAGTAACTGATATCGAACATGCAATAAGCAATATCGCCAATAATAAAGGTAGTTTTGGTAATACCGGTAGTCTTGATACGCAATTGGAGGACGTCCTGCTTATTGGGTGTATAATCGGGAGCGGCGATACGGGCAATATTATCCAAGTAGCTGCCAGATAGTTAGTGAGGGACCGGTATGAATTAATCAATTAGGGAAGCCACGCTCTATCTAGCCGAATCGTTCAGCCAGTAGTCGGGGGATTACTTAAAATACTGCTGGACGCTACGGTCCTTCCATAGACCCTCGATGGCGCTACTAACCTCGGGAGGGAGAACCTTGCCTTTAATCTGGGCAGGTTGAATAAAGATAATTTAGACGTGGTGCTTAATTTGCTGGTTCTCGAGAGAAAGCTTAAGCAACTCCATATCCTCTAGAATAACGTGCATCGACTGAACAGTATTGCTAAAGATGATTTCCTTGAAGGATTCTCACTCGTTACAAGAGTAGCCACTCTTATAGATAAGCTTCATCTACTTCATAATAGTAGACTTTCTAGATTTACCGGTATCTATTGGCTGAAATTAGAGTCTCACCAATATATTAAGCTGCATACACTTCAACGTAGGTAAGGTTAATACAGATTGTAGTTAAAGAGGGAAGGATATACCGAGAAGCAGTAACTTGACCGGGTTATACTGTATCTTATACTACTTAAGCAGATTCTCAACCTTATTATTGTGGGCCTTGCCCTCCTTCTTTTCTATGTTTATTCTGTAATTCATCTTGGGCGGCTTAATAATAAGGTGAGACGAAATAAGTAAAGGCAAAAAGAGGTAGAGTAAAGAGAAAAGGAAATAATAAAGAAGTAACTTTTAGTGTATATATACCTGGGGAGACTAGTGGCATTTCAAAGGAAAAGCCGATATATTTCTAAGCTTCCCTATTTTTACTAAAAATATCAGAAAAAGCCTTGCTAATAATACTCCCCCCTGTAAATAGTATCGACAGGGGGATTGGCGATGGCCTTCTATTAATAGTTGCAGTCTGTATATCCTCTCATCTTGATTAAAAATATAGATAGCTCTATATCTGCCGAGGGTGCTGTATGTTGCTGTATATGCCTTGTGTGGCCACAGGGAGGAGTGACACTGGAAAAGTTGGACGAAGCCAGGATGAAATAGCAGGGGACAGAGGGAGAAACTCCAAGAGTAAAGCGAGGCAACCGGGAAGGGAATTGATTTCCTTGGACGACCCTAGAACCAGGAATTTAGGAAACGAATATGGCGGCAAGCGGTGTAAGTTAACCTTGGGAAACCTTCTTCGCTAGCGTGGGCACCTGCCTTGTTAGAGCTTACTACTAAGTTAGCCCGGTTCCCGTCCCTTTTCTAAAGCTGCCACTTACCGTACAGTCTACTATTAGATACGGGCGTTTGGTAAATGTCTAACTTGAAGTCTCTGCTATGTCTCGCCGTCCTATGTCTTTAATTGTTGTAAGACTACACTTGTACTAGTAATAGGGGTCCGGACTAATAAAATGGCGCAAATAAAAGGTATATCCGCCCCTATCTATTTTAGGTAGTAGTAGAAGTAGTAGTAGATTTATTACGCCCGGGAGAATAGATTTTATCAGTATATCCAATAACTAAGTAAAGCAAAAATCAGACCCCTTAACTTAGTTGACAGTAACCCCTTTATCACAACCCATATCAAACTAGGCCCCGACTACGTCACATATGCTAATAGCATACCCACTTATTCCCTTCTATTACACATAAATCACCTCAATTATTAGATAATCTAAGTAATCTAGAGGCATGAGAATTATTGGGATTATTAGATAATTCTTATAATCTATTAATTTACTGTAACTATATAGTCGACTGAGTAGTATATATTTACTATATATAGCTACTTAGCTATTAATATAACTTAGTTACCTTAATTACCTTAACTTACTATATATTACTATACTTAATTATTACTAGATATAATATTTATCCTATAAGTAATATTCTAACTGCTCTGCTAATATAAATCTATAGTTTATCTACTAGCAACCTGCCTTCTGCCTACTTTAGACTCTATTTATAGCAGATTAGAAGATATAACTATTATATATTAATAGCTTTTATTTAGAATAGTTACTTGCATTAACTATTAAGTAATATTTTATATTATTAAGATATCTGGAATTAACTAAATTCCTACTACTTTAAGTAATATACCTATACTACTAGCTTATAACATACCAGCAAATAATATTAATATAGCTGCTAAAGTAGAATATTTAAGTAACCTAGTTTATATTCTATAGCAGTAAGTATAGAATATACTAGCTATAGTTGCTATGAATACTAAATATAACCTAGGGGAAGTAATAAAACTACTACTATTTAAGAAGTTTAATGGGATATCTAGTAATATTATACTCTTTATTACTAGGATAAAAGGATACTTTTAGTAGTATTTATAATAGTTAGTATCTGTAGAATTATAACTGCTATTTATAAGTAATCTAATAGCTGATAATACTAAGAATTAATTTAAATTTATTTTTAAAGACTTTTTTAATAATAATAAAGTTAATTAGAATTAAAATACAGTTAATCTATTTATAAATTAGAAGAATTTTAAAATAGCCCTTAAAGATATATTTAAAATAATTAATAAAAAAAGGCAGGCAGCTATAAAAATCTATATACTTAAGTAAATTTACTTTACTGCTACTTATATTATTATACTTTAATAAGTTACCTCTAAACTAAATTAGAAGGATAAGATACTTATAGAAATATTCTACTAAGGGCTAAAGGATAAGGTTAAAGATAAGCTCTATAAAGCTAACCAACTTAATACCCTTATAGAATATATTATTATAGCTATTAAGATCGATAAATGACAGTATAAAAGATATAGGGAGAAGGCTGTAATATATTAAAGAGGTCGGGATATCCTATATAATTCTTACTATTCTAATTAATAAGAATCTAATAGAGAATAGAGAGGTAGCTACTAGAATAACTCTTATAGAAATACCTCTTAGAGAATATATACTGAACTTATAGAGCTTAGAGCTATATAGAAGCAGTCTTAAGATAAGAAGGATATTATATACTATAACTATAATAAAAAAGAATATTTTATATAAGAATATTACAAGCCTAAAAAAGAATAATAATTTTAATCTATACCTATTAAATAATAATTATTAAATACTATTTAAAAATAGAAGAAACCTAAATAAT
>NW_025764615.1:0-12781 GCF_021365365.1 Ilyonectria robusta
AATATAAAAAATAAAATTTTATATAAAGAGATTTCTAAAATATTACTATTAATTTTATAAAATATTATAGATAATTATAAGTAATTAAAAAAGTAATTAAATAAGTAAGTTTTAATATATTTTTTATAAGCTTATTAAAATTAAATAGTAGTTTAGTATAGTATATTATTTATAAATAAATAGAAAACTTAAGAAAATAAATTAAAAAATATAAGCCTACTTTTATTAATATATTTATTACTCTTAAAGAAATTAAAAATAATATTTACTAGCTATATAGCTAGCTTTAAATAATAGGAAAAGTATAATAATTAAAATAAGTTTGTTTTTTATAGAATATAATTACTATATAAAACTCTTTTAAGTAATAGAAAAAATAATTTTACTAATAGCTAAAATTGAAAAAGTAAAAGTAAAAATATTTTTAATTATATTTAATAGATAATTAAATTTCTATAAGTTACTATAGCTATAATATAATAGAAAATTAAAAGATTTACTAATTAAAAATAAATACTAATAGAATAATTAGAAGTTAATAATAAAATATAGCTAGATATAAAAAACTATATAATATTTTAATATTAAGAGCTAGCTTTTAAGAATCTTCTATATAAAGAGTACTATAAATTATCTATTTAAATTTAAAAAAAAAAGAATTTCTCTTTATAGAGTTTTATATAATTTTTATAGTAATTTTTAGAAAGTTTTTAGAGAAATTCTTAAAAAGTTTTTAAGAAGTTTTTTATTAGTTACTAGTAACTTTTTATATTTTTAGAGATTATTTACTAGTTACTTAGTAACTTTTATATTCTTTTAGTAGATTTTAATAGCTAAGTTTTAATTTAATTTTAGCTTTAATATAATTATAGTTATATTTTTAGACTCTAGCCTATAATATTACTCTTTTTATTTTTAAGTAATTTAGTACTTTTTAATTAGCCTATTATTTTCTATAATTAGCTATATTATTATTTAAATTAATTTAGAGCTTTAATATCTTTAAAGTTAGCTATTAGCTACTATATTAAAATAGTATAGCTAGCTTATTTTATAAATACTTTTCTTTAGTAATTTTTTTTTACTTTTTTATTTTATATATAATATCTTCTTAATTTTCTATTCTAGCTTATTTAATTTTTATATTAATAGAAATTAGAAGTTATTTTATTCTTACTCTAAAAATAAGTTATTAGCTATTTATTATAGTAAGTTTATATAAAATTATAAATAGATATTTTCTAGAATATTTAATTTTATAATATAAAAGTTAAGAATTTTTATTATTATATACTTTTAATAAAGCTAGTTTAACTTTTTATATAATTAAGATATTATATAATTTCTTATATTTAGTTATATCTTATTATTAATTTCTAACTACTTAGCTAGTATTTATTTTAATTAGCAGATTTTTAGTTTTTTACTAAGTTATAGCTATAGTAATTTATATAAATTTAGTTATCTACTAAATATAATTAAGAAGTATTTTTATTTTATTTTTTTAAATTTAGCTATTAATAAAATAGCTTTTTTTACTATTAAAAGATTTTATATAATAGCTATATCTTATAAAAAATAGGCTGATTTTAGTTACTATACTTTTTTTATTATTTAAAGCTAATTATATAGCTAGTAGATAATTTCTTTAATTTTTTTAAAAGTAGTAGATATACTAATAAAAATAGGTTTAAATTTTCTAGTTTATTTTCTTAGGTTTTTATCTATTTATAGGTAGTATACTATATTAAGCTGCTATTTAATTTTAATAAGCTTATAGAAGGTATATTAAAACTTATTTATTTAGTTACTTTCTTAGTTACTGATAATTATTTATAATATTCTATAAAATTAATAGTAATATTCTAGAAATCTTTTTATATAAAATTCTACCTTTATATTTAGTATAACTTTTAGTATTATAACTTTAATTAACTTGTTTATAATAACCTATAAATAGTATATACTATTAGAGCTAGTAGGAGGAAGATTAATAATAAAATCTATAGTAATATCTATTTATAATCTATTTAAAATTAATAGTAATTAAGTAATTTATTTAGTTTTTTTTATAATCTTACTTAATATTATTAAATAAATTAAAGCTATATAGTAATCTTAAATAGTAGAAATAAATAATAAGAGCTATATTAGATTAGAAAAAATAGTAGCTAAATAATAAGATTATTATTTATTAGTCTACCTAAAACTTCTATTTAACCCTTTAACTTTAACTCTATTATCTACAGTTAATAATCTTACTATTTATAGTAATAACCTTAAGATAGTAATCTTATTTTAAATAAAGAGATATAAAAAAGATAATATTTCTATTATTAAGAAGCTAATTTCTCTTTTAATATTATCTTTTATTTTATAATAATAACTTTAAATATAGTAAATTTTATTTAAAAGTTCTTACTATAGTAATTTATTATATTTATATTATATAAATAATATTTAATATAATCTTAGATTCTCTTAGAATTTAAAGAATAAATTAAAAAATAGAAGTTAAATTTTCTCTTAAGCTTTTTTAAAAAGAAAATCTATTTAAGCTATTATTATATTATTATAATATTAAATAGAAGATAATAAATTATATTAGCTATTTTTAAATACTATTTCTTTTTTATAATAAAATAAAATTAATAGATAAGAAAATTAAATTTTATAGTAATTTTATTTTATATATTTAAATAGAAATAGCTATATTTTATAACTTAGTAAAAATATTAATAATACTAATTTAAAAAGTTAAATCTTTCTTTAAATATTACTAAAACTTAATATAACTTTTAGTTTTAAGAGCTATTATATTATATTAAATTAATATAGATATTAGCTATATAAAATACTAACTAAAAGGGGAATTTAAATAACTTAGGTTATTATAGATATTAGGGATTTTAAGGTATTAAATTAAGTTATAGAAGTTTTTAGTATATTTATTAAAATTAGAATTAAAAAAGTTAGATAGAATTTTAGTAAAAAAGAAAAAAGTAGCTTAAAACTTAAAATTTAAGCTTTAGTAACTGTAATATATATATAATAAAAATATAGTAAATTTAAATACTAGATTTTCTTATTAAGAAGTTTAAGTAATTTATATTTTATTTATTTTTATAGATATTCTTATTTATAATTATTATAATTTACTATAAATTATTTAATTAATTTAGCTTATTCTAGCTAGAAGAATTACTATAAAACTAAAATTAGTATTCTATCTTACTCTAGATATCTAGGTATTATTATATTATACTTAATTTATATTATCTAGATATATAGCTTATTCTTTTTATTACTAGATATTTAAATATAATCTTAAAAAGTTAGTAAACCTATTAGATTAATAGTATACTTATTAATCTATAATTTCAGCTATAATTCTAAAAAAAAGCTTTTATTCTATTATTTTATAGCTATATAAGCTCTTTAGTAAATAGTATTAATTTCTACAGCTAGATTTTATAGCTCTTAAAATTCTAAATTATTTAAAAATACTTCTATTACTTTAGATTCTTTTAAGTTAAATCTATTTCTTTTTACTTAAATCTTAAAACTTATTTTTATAAAACCTCTCTTAAGCTTCTATTTTATAAAAATTAAATTTAAAAGTAATTAGATAAATTATACCTATTCTCTTAAATTATTAATTCTATTTAAAATATCTTAATTTTTTCTAACTTAATATATCTAGTACTATAGCCTCTTACCCTAGCTAATATTTTAATATTAATAGATAGCTAGATATCTTATTAGCCTATTAGCTTTACTATTTATTTAAGTATTATTACTTTATAAAATACTCCAGGTTTTTATAATTAGTAAGAATAATATAAAGTTTATAACTTTATAATATTAACTACTATTACTTAATATATAAAATTACAGTTAATATCTTCTTATTATAAATAGAGTAATTATATTCTAATTCTATAAGATATTTAAAGTAAAAAGTAATTAAATAATATTCTTTTTTTTTATTAATTTATATAAAAACTTCTTTTAATATAAATTTAAAGTAATTAGACGTAACTATTATTTCTTTTTATAGATTTTATTTAGCTAGTATAAATATCTTATAGAACTTATATTTTAGCTCTTAAAAAGCTACTTTCTTAGAATTTCCCTAAATAAACTTAATTTTCTTCTATATAAAATATATAAGAAGAATTATAATTTTACTAAAATTAGAAATAAAAATTCAGTAATAATTTATAAATTCTAAAAAGCTTTATACTTTTTTAATAGTTATAAATACCTTCTAGTTATAAATTATTTATTACTTCTCTAGATTATATATAATATCTTTTCTAACTTTTATAATAAATCTAAAATATTTTATCTTTTTAATTATAAATATATACTTCTTTAAATTTAAGTATAATTTAGCTTCTTTTAGTAATTATAGTACTTTCTATACTTTTAACTAATAATTCTATAGATTTCTTAAAAAGTAAATTAATATATTATTTATATAGGCTATAATAAAGTTATTTAAATATTTTTATAATATTCTATTAATATACTATTAAAATACTATTAGTATTTTATTAAATTTAAAAAAATAAACTTTCTATTTATATAATTTAAATCTTATATAAAAGGCAGTTTTTATCTTATAACTCTTAGCTATTTATAGCTTATAAAAGGCTATAATTATATCCAGCTTAGTAAATTACTTTATATTAGTAAAATCTTAAAGTATTTCTATAATAAGAAGTAAGAAGTAGTAATTCTTAAATAAGATTATATTAAGAGCTTAATAGTTATAATAAAACTAAATATTACTATTTAATTTCTTAATAAATAATATTAAAGCTTTAATAGCTAAGCTACTTATATAAATATAATTCTTATTTAGAAGCTTTTAAAATATCTTTCTTAAAATTAGAAGTTTTTTTTTAATTATATTATATAATAGCCTCTATAATAGTAGAATTTTATTATTTTAACTATCTTATTAGATATTAACTTTTATATTAAATTCTAGTTAGTAAAATAGTAATTTCTTTACTTTTAAAAACTAAAATAGATATTTAAATTTCTCTATTATATAATTTAAAATATATTTATATAGGTTAACTATCTTTTTTATTTGAAGAGCTTTTTTAATTTCTTATAATATAATTACTTAAATTACTATATTTAAACTATTTTATTCTTACTAAGCTTATTAAATTTATTAATATTTAGCTATAAATACTAATTTATATACTAATTATATATCTTAAATCTAATAAATTACTAATAGCTCTTTTTTAATTACTAACTATAGCTATATTTTTATAACTTTATAAAATAATTAGTTTCTTTTATATTATATATAATTTTATTTTATTTTATTTAAAACTTTTTTAAAAATAGATTTTTACTAAGATTCTTTATAATATAAATATAAAGTAGCTACTTATACTTATTAATTTCTAAAGCTATTACTATTACTCTAATAAATTAGCTATTTAAAAAAAATTAATAAATCCCCTAAAGTTCTATAATTTTCTTTTTATATATAGTAGTAATAATCTTCTTATAAAATTCTTACTTATTAATATATATATATTATATCCAGTATCTATTAGTATATTTATTTTATAATTATTAATTTTAATGTATAGTAAGATAGAATTTCTAATTATTTAAAGTTTTTAAAATTTCCAGCCTTTTCATTATATTTATATTAACTTTAATATCTATTTTTATATTAAAACTATTTATTTTCCAAGTTTTCTTTAGTAGTATTTTTAAAGCTACTAGATTCTAAAGCTTTAATATTCTTCTTCTTTTTAAAGAATTTAACTTTAGCTATTCTTTTTTAAGCAGTTTTTTTTATCTTATAGTATTTAGCTATATAGCCAAGCTTTTTATAGAAATAGTATATAAAAGCTTCTTTTTCTTTATCTTTACTATTCTTACTATTAGATATATTTAGTAAACTTATTAAACTTTTTCTTTAAACTTCCCTCTATATTTACTTATGTAGTTAATATTAGTTATAGTAATATTACTATTTATATTCTTTAGATTATTTTATTTTTAGTTTCTTTTTTAGTTTTAAATTTACTTTTAATTTTACTAGCTAGATCCTCTATTTTTTAATATTCTAAATTATAATAAGCTATTTTAAATAGGTTACTAGTAGTTATATAGTAATAAATACTTATTAAAGTTTATTTATTAAAGTTTCTTTTAAAAAAGTAATTTTAATCTTATTATTCTAGCTAGCTTTACTAGCCTTAGTAATATTCTACTTAAATTTTAATAGAAAGTTATAAAAAGCTTCTTTTTCTTTTATTTTAATATTTATAAAATTAACGTATATAATAAGCAAGCGCGCAGTATAAGCAAGCGCGCAGTATAAGCAGCGCGCACTTTTCTCCAACCTTTAATATAGATTTAGTAATAAAAACACAACAAAACATCTAATCAATTAAAACTAATTGTTATACTCTTCTCCAGAGGTCTCAATAACAGCCTGACAGGTCCTTATATTATGACCGGCCTTTCCACAAGTTCCACAGCGCCTTTCCCTCGGCATCGCCAACCTCCCTCGACCACCACTTCTCGACGATTCAGCTGCTACCTGTGCATCAACATCTCTCTGATCTATCTCACCCCTTCCCTTATCTATAGTCATCTTCCCTCCTTGACGTAGGCGGGTTCTTTTTGCTCTGCGCCGCTTGCTAAGAGTCTTATTTGCCTGTCGAAGGATCTGGTTTTTAGACTTTAATAATACTATTTGATGTATTATTGCTTTTGTTCCCTTAGAAAATAACTCAAGCGCCTTAAGGATTGATACTGGAGAGCTGCTCTGATATCTTCTTACTTATCTTTTAAGGTATTTAGACTGCGAACTAGCTTTAAGTATGGTCTTTAGGGTCTTTGAGACCTAAGGGTCAGGGAGGTTGACCTCCTCTGCAGCTGGTGTTGGAGTCTGTAGCTGCATATTAAGCTTCGATATAACACTTTCTGGGTTTAAGGGAACAAGTCCGGCCTCTCTAAAGCCTCCCTTAATATTACTCCTTATTATAGCGGCTTCGTAGGCAGCGTAGAAGGCTGGGAAGAACTTGGTCTTTGAAATATAGGTGATAGTATCTAATTAATTACTTAATTGCTCGACTATAGGCTGTTTTAAGCGGCCTAAAGCACCCGACATCAAGAGGCTGAAGTAGGTAAGATAAATAAGGCGGTATATAAAGTGTGATAATATCGTTCTCTTTATAATATTTCTTAAAATCGACGGAGTGGTGACTTTTATGTCTATTGAGAATTAGAAGATAATAGCAACTGGTTGATTGATCTTTTATATGCCGGTTAAAGTACTTAAGCTACTTAAAACCTATCTTATTATTAGTCTAGCTATTTTAAGTTGTTATAATAGCCTAATTGCCCGGGAGGTTGCTTTTCTAGTACTAGCTAGCAAGATGATATTAGCCTGCAACTATAATAAATAGCTAGATTGCCCAGCCTTCTATATTAATTACCTAAATAACTATAATTTATTTCTAGTTTCTAGGCTATATTAATTTTGGATTTCTATGCCTATTTATGCCTATAATAACTATTCCGCTTATAATAATACCTATTATAAAGCTAGTTTATTAAAATTATAAATATTAACTAGGTTGATATTATATTTTATAATTATATTCTCTATAAGCCTAAACTAATTGCAAATAATTATTAGATCTTTATATTTAGCCCTCTAATAGTTATATTTATAAAAAAAATATATCTTAAGCTCTAGTTATTGCCTAATGAAGTTAGAAGCCCAGCATTTGCCGATAGGTAATGCATTGCAATCGGCGAGCAGTCAGTTAGCTATTTCTTTAATACTACGCAATTGCGGGGGAAACCCTTACGAATCTAGGTCGAGAATAAATTGAACAATAATCTGTTCTTCTAGATTGGATAGTTTTCTTGAATTAGGTATAATATCGCGTTGGGAAGAAATGCCATTGCGTCGGCGTTCTAGGGTGTGGCGGGAGACTTTATAGATCTTTGAAGTGTGAAAAGGAGTTAATTAAGGGTCTTTCTTAAGGGCTTGAAGGGTAAGATTAATATTTGCCTTATTAATTGAGGATGATATAATTTATAGTTGAGAAAATTAAGTTGAAAGATGAAATTTGGTAGTTGGGGATAAAAATGCGCGCTTGCTTGTATTGCGTGCTTGCTTATTATATATGTTATAGCTACTCTTTTTTTTATATTAATATTTAGGAAGTTTCGGTTTAAATACTAAAAGAATCTATTAAAGCTATATTTTATAAATAATTTAGTAGTTATATAAAAAGTTATTATAATTTACTATAATTTAGTATTTAAGTAGAAGTTAATATAATATTATTTCTCTTATTTTATATTAAAGAAAATTATATTTAATAGTAGCTTATTCTTTATCTATTAAGTTTATAAAAGGTATTTTTTTTATATTTTAAAAAACTTTAATAAATTAAAAAGAAGTTTCTATTTTAAAGTTATTTAATTTATAAGATTAATTTTAGTAATTAATATATAAGAGTTAGGGCGGCATGCCCAACCTTGTAAAAGACCCCTCTAGCTGTAAGGCCAAAAAGATCAATCAATTTAAGTAAAGCTGTATTACTCAATCGTGCCGCACATCTATTAATAAGGTACGCGAGGGCTCTCCAAGCCCTAGCCGAATCTCTTACATAATATTATTATAGTTAAATTTATAAATATAAAAGTTAAATTTAAAAGAATTTAAAGCCTTTTTTTATTAATAAGTATAGCTATTTACTTTTAGAATAGCTAGACTATAATAAAAATTAATTTCTATATCTATTATTTAATTATTATAAATATATCTTTTATTAGAAGTTATTATTCTGCTATTTTATTTATTAAAAAAACTACCTAATTATAAAAAAATTAAATAGCTATAATAATTAACTCTTAAATTTATTACTCTATTTAAATAAAAATATTTCTAATATTTATTAGAAAGTTTTACTATTAATCTACTATTTTATTAATATAAAAAAATAAGATTTAAATATATTAAAAACTAGCTTTTTAAGAATCTTCTATATAAAAAATACTATAAATTATCTATTTAAATTTAAAAAGCTAGAAAAAATTTCCCTTTATAGAAGTTTTATATAGTTTTTATAGTAATTTCTAGAAAGTTCTTAAAAAGTCTTTAACTAGTTACCTAGTAACTTTTTATATTCTTAGAGATTATTTTGCTAGTTATTTAGTAACTTTTTATACTCTTTTAGTAAATTCTAATAGCTAAGTTTTTAATTTAATTTTAACTTTAATATAGCTATAGTTATATTTTTAGACTTTAGCCTATAATATCTAGCTATATAAAAAGCTAGATTAGCTATATTAAAAGTATATAATAATATAAATTTTTAGCTTTTATATTATAAAACTGAATATTTTAGAAAATATTTATTTATAATTTTATATAAATTTACTATAATAAGTAGTAAATAACCTACTATTAAAATAAAAGTAAGATAATATCTAACTAATATTAATATAAGAATTAGATAAGTTAAAATAAAAAGTTAGAGATATTATATATAAAATAGAAAAAATAAAAAAAAGATTACTTAAAGAAGATATTTATAAAATAAGCTAGCTATACTATTTTAATATAGTAGCTAGTAGTTAACTTTAAAAATATAAAAACTTTAAATTAATTTAAGTAATAGTATAATCTAATTATAGAAAATAACAGGCTAATTAAAAAGTATTAAATTACTTAAAAATAAAAATAAAAATATTATAAATTAGAGTTTAAAAATATAATTATAGCTATATTAAAACTAGAGTTAAGATACTAGTAACTACTAGTATTAAAATTAATTTAGCTATTAGAATCTATAAAAAAAATATAAAAAATCTTTTAGTAACTAGCTAGAAGACTTTCTAGAGATTTTCTAAAAATTTCTCTAGTAACTAGCTAGAAAACTTTTTAAGAATTTCCCTAAAAACTACTATAAGATTATATAGAGATTTCTATAAAAGAAAACTCTTTTTTTTTTAAATTTAAATAAATAATTTATATTACTTTTTATATAGAAGATTCTTAAAAAGCTAGCTTTTAATAATTTTAATTTTAATAAATATATTAATAATTTCTATAACTTAACTTTTAAAATATTTTAAAATCTCTAATATTTATAATATTTTAAGTTATTTAAATTTTCTTTTTTACTTTAAATAACTAGTATTTATACTAGCTTAATATAATATAATAACCTTTAAAATTAGAAGTTATATTTTTATAGTTAATTTCTATAAAAAACCTTTAGTTTTTATTATTATTAATTTTATTATTATTATTAACTAAATTATAAAATATAGCTATTTTTATTTAAATAAATTTAATATTAAATTTAATAATTTAATTTTTTTATAAATTAATTTAATTTTTATTATTAAAAAATAAATTATATTTAAAAATAGATAATATAATTTTTTAATTTCTATTTAAATATTCTAAATAATATAATAAGAAATTTAAAAAAATTCTTTTTTTAAGAAATTTTAAATAATTATTTAACTTATATTTTTATTTTTTATTTTAAAAGTTTTAATAAAATTTTATATAATATTAAAACTTTATTTTATATTTTTAATATATAAAGATATATATAATAAAAGTTTCTTAATAAGAAAACTTAATATTTAAATTTACTATATTTTTATTATATATATATTATAATTACTAAAGCTTAAATTTTAAGTTTTAAGCTACTTTTTTCTTTTTTACTAAAATTCTATTTAGCTTTTATTTTTCTAATTTATCTTTTAAATTTTAAGAGAATTTAAAATTATATTAAAGTTGGAATTTATAATATAGATATAATAAGTTATTTTTAAAAAGAATTACTTAAGTAAAATTTATTATATTAAAAATTAGTTATAATAAGATAAGTATTAAAAGAGAAGTTAGTCTTTTAATAATAAAAGATATTAGTTTTTTTTATATTTTATTACTTAAAATAAAATTACTATTTTAAGGTTATTAACTATAAATAGTAAAGTTATTAACTATAAATAATAAAATTAAAGTTAAAGAAATTAAATACAAGCTTTAAGTAGAAATTAATAGGTAATAACCTTATTATTTAGCTACTATCTTTTTTAATATTAAATAAAGTACTTATTATTTATTTCTACTATTTAAAATTACTATATAACTTTAATTTATTTAATAATATTAAGTAAAGCTAAAAAAATTAAATATATAATAAGAGTTTTATAATTAATAGTTAGTATAATAATAAATTATTTAAATAAAATTTATTAAAATAAAATAAATATTTTAGTAGCAAAAAGAAATAGAAAATAACACCTAACTTATTAACTTACTCTAGAAGGAATATATAGAGAGTTATTATATAGGTATCTTAGCCAGTTAGCCTAAAGCTACACTAGATTACGTATATAAGGTCGGATTAGTCTGAGGCTTATATCTCCTAATAGGGAAGCATCTTATAAGATAGAATATCAAGTCGGTTATAGGAAGGTTTGCTAGCAAGGTATTAATAGGGCCTGCGGCAGCTCGATATCTAAGGGGGGTTAAAGATAGAAGTTAAATAGGGAATGTAGTAATAGTAAGAAGGCTTAAATAAATCTCTTAAAAGTAAAGGCAATTAATTAATAGACTTTCTAGTAGCCTTAAGCCCTTCTAGCCTCTTTAACTTCTAGGAAGAATCTCTAATAAAAAATATGAAAAGATTATTCTTTTTTTTAGTAATAGTACTAACCTTCTCTTTTAATTTTATTTAGGTTATTTTAAAGGTATCCCTGCTAGTAACTAGCTAGCCTAAGTATCTTTAACTACCTATTATAATATTAAAAGAAAAATTAATTTTTTAATAATAAAGAATATTAGTTTTTTTAATATTTTATTACTTAAAATAAAATTACTATCTTAAGATTATTAATTATAAATAATAAAATTAAAATTAAAAAAATTAAATTAAATTTTTAAATAAAAACTAATAAATAATAATCTTATTATTATTATTATTTAATATATACTATTTTATTATATTTAAGCTTATAAAACTTCTTTAATTAATTTAAAAAGAAAAAACCTTTTAGCTATTAACTATAAAATAAAAATCTTATTATAATTTTATTTACTACTTTAAAAACTTATTATTATTATTAAATTTATACTATAATTTATTACTAGTTTTATTTAATTATATAATATATATTTACTATTTTTAATTCTAGCTTTTCTAATTATAAAAAAGCTATTAAGGTTTATATATAATTTATAGTAATTAATACTATAATCTGCCTTTTTTTTTTATAGTTACCTTAATAATACTATAGCTACTCTTTTTAGTATAGATTTCTAGATATCTTTATAGTAGCCCCCAGGCTGCTATTAAATTCTTAAAACCGGCCTTTTTTTTTTAATTATATAATTCTTATATATTAATATATATATAAATATAAGCTATACTAATATTTACTTGAAATTCTAGCTTTATATTTTCCAGGCTAGTTAGTTTACTATATTATAGGGCCTTTATATCATCTTAGTAATTTCTAATTTATCTTTTTTTATTTTTAATTTAGGCTTTTAATAGCTTTAAATATATCTTTATTTTATACTCTTAAGGCTTAGGAATTTAAAGCTATTTAAGGCTTTTTCCAGCTTTATAAAAAGCTTTTTTTTTTTTTTTTTTTTATTTTTTTTTTTTTTTTTTCTCCTATTACTCCTACTATAGCTATTATTATAAGTTTTTTATTTTTCTCTTTTATAATTTTATAC
>NW_025764616.1:0-12663 GCF_021365365.1 Ilyonectria robusta
TGGGCGGGCTGGAAGTCTCTTGAGCAAGGGGGCCGACACCCAAGGCTCGAACCAACTACACTGCATATCCACGTGGATGGATGGATTTTATTTCGCCCGGGGGGACACACCCCAGAGGGCCTTTGCGCTAAGCTATTTTCGTTTCGTACGGTTCTTCCATAATCACCCGAAGCCCCACAATTTCACTTTACTGATTGGTCCAATCTGATGTATATGCAGTGACAGGCCTGCTTGAAGGCCAATTTCTCCAAGTGTTCAGCATCCTATCCTCAGCAGCTGAAGCACGGTCTGCCAAAATGAGACTGTATGATGTTAGTAGGATTCAATCTGAATAGTTAGTGTGCCTGAGGCTTCTGGTCCATGTCAAGCCTCCCCGTTGCAATGGCAAATTTTGATCGTCGCCCGTACTGCCCGCATGTCTGGCGCCCATTTGTCACCGTCAGACGCCGCCTTTCCTCCAGGAAGTATGATAGGTTTCCCATCTTTGTCTGTGAGCATCGCAACATGCCTTCCCGTTGCGCGGTCCATTTTGCGCAGCGGAATAGGAAGTGTTCCACTGTCTCTGATGCTAGCCCGCATTCGCAAGTGTCCAATTCCGTCGTTCCTATCTTGCACAGAAAGCTGTTAAGTCTCACCATTCCGGTGCGGAGCTGTGATAGTACGTCTGCTTCCTTCCTCTTCAGCGGGTCATATAGAGTACGGGTATGCTTGCCTGGCAGTGCCGTATCTATCTGCTTCGAGTATTTCCCGACTCTTTCTGGTAGTGTTCTTGTTTGCCGCTGCTTGGTTATCGCTAGTCTTATTCTTGTGGATCTTGCTAGATGCGGTGGCACATCTGGTCTGCATTCTCCTTCTGTGGCCTTCCGGGCTGCTGCTTTGGCTTTTGGTCCCAGCGCGAAATCCTCTTCTCCTGCTGGAACCCACAACATCCGGAGAGAGTGGCCCTCGTCTTCGAGACGCTTGATATGGTCGTATATTTGCCGTATGATCTGTTGGCCGGATTGTTGTCGTGGCCGCCGTATGGCTTCTAGTGCGGAGCGGCTGCTCGTCATGACAGTCATATCCCGCCGGGAGAGTCCAGACGGCATACATCTCAATACCATCTCTATAGCTCCCAGCTCGGCGATGTATAGGTTCAGCTCCTCCGTCAACCCGAGAGTGATGGAGTAGCTGGCCACTACCTCGTCATCGTTGTTGATCGCCGTATCTCGTACGACGCCTCCCATGCCTACCATGCCCCTTCTCTGCGAGGAGCAGGTGGCAATGACTATACCATCCACCCTCTTTGCTTCTTCCACCGCTCTCTCCCGGTCACGGTCGCACGACACCGGGATACGGTCTCTCCATGGCGGTAACGCGTACTCCCGAATGATCTCCATTCGTTCAGTGGCTGTTTCCCCTTGTACTTGAGCAATCCTCTGCATCGGCGATACGAATCGGCGACACACTTTCACTTTCAGTGTCGCCAACGGGTGTGTCCTGGGAAGGGTCCGGAGGTTGATCCAAAACCTTGTTGCCGCTTGCGCATGCCGTTCTTGCACCGATTGGATGCTAGCTTCGGCCTCTGCCACCGCCGTTGCGACGGTCCGGAAAGCTCCCGTGATCGCCTGTGCTCCGACCATCTGTGCCTTGTCCAGCCAAGCAGCTTCTCTAATGCCACATGAGTGCGCCCACACGCTGGACGCATAGTCCATGGTGGGAGCTACTGTTGCTACGAACAGTTGTCTCGCCGTCCGCGGTGACAGCATTTTCAGTCTTCTCAAACACATAGCAGCCGAGAGCCCCTTTGCGGCAGCTCTAGCTATGTGTTCCTTGTACCGCAGTTTCGCGTCCATGACCACTCCCAGGATCTTGGCGCTCGCCTTGGGCTTGACTGCTTCCCCTTTGATCATGAACGGTGTGTCGCTAGTACTCGCGGCGTTTCGCGTGAAATGCACGATGGCCGTTTTGTCTCCTTCGAACGTCGCGCCGCTCCGACTTTCCCAGCCCAGTGCTTCGTCTATAATTGATTGGATGCCGGCTCGGTTCTCCTCTGCTGTTGGTCCCACTACCCAGGCCGAGTAGTCGTCCACGAATGCCATCGAACCACCTCTTGCGTTGATTCTTCTCTGCACCAGATCTGCATTAAAGAACAGGAACAACACCGGCGACAGCGGTGACCCTTGCGGGAGACCTGCCTGTGGCAACTCCCGTAGTTGTGACGTGTGCCCATTTACCATCACAGCGGCCGTTCGCCCAGAGCAGAAGGCATCAATCCATCTCACCAGTCCACCAGGTATGCCTCTCGCCTTCAGCCTCTCTAGTAGTCACTCTTTGAACACTCCGTTGTAGGCGCCTTTGACGTCGAAACTGATCAGACTGAGCACCCTGCCAGCCCTCCATGCCTTGTAGATCAGCTCCTGCAGCAGTATCAGTGCTTGTTCAGCTGACCTTCGCTTCCTTGCCCCGAAGTGGTTTGCGGGTAGCAGTCCATAGCTCTCCACTACATAGGATATCCGCTCTGCAACGACTGCCTCGAGTATCTTGCCCAGTGTTGACAGCAGCGATATCGGTCTCCATGCCTTGGCCACTGTGTAGTCTTCCTTGTCTGCTTTCTTTAGCGGGATGATCTTCGCACTCCTCCATTGGTGGGGTACCACACCATCCCTGAGGGATGAGTCGAAGAGGTGCAAGACACGGTATCTAACCACTGGCCAAAGCTGTTTCCACACCATTGCTGGCAGACCATCCTCTCCAGGCGCTTTCCAAGGTTTCGCTGCTAGCACTTTTTCAACTTCCTCCATGGTGAGGTCTGGCATGTGCACTTCCGTCCGTTGCGGTCGGTCGCCTTCATCTTCAATCCTGGCCGGCAACGGCGGGAAGAACGTGCTGAGCAGCTCCTCTGCCTGCTCCACCCTATCTACCGTGGTGGAGCCGTCTTGTCTCTTCAAAGGGGGCACTCTGTCGTCCATAGCGCTATTCCGGGTTTCAAGTACGTAGCCGCCTTCCATATGTTGACATCTTCTGCCAGGAATTCGTCCCAGTGCAGTTTCTTCTGTTTCCGATGGCATCATGGTACTCCTTGGATGCTTCCTTGGCCCGTCTTCCAGGTCGGGCCTCACCTGGCCTGCTCGCCGCTGTGCCCTAGCCTGATTCCGCCAAACGTGTACACCCGCCGAAGTCTTGTCAAATCCTTCGTCCACCAACACTTCGCGTACGGTACTGGTGTGTGCGGGGCGTCAGCTCGTGGATCGCTCGAGGATGACCCTCATTAACTGGTCTGTCTGTTCCTGCACGCCGACAGTCCAGGGAAGCTCTTGGAGATTGTCCTCCACCTTGGTTCTGATTGCTGTCCATGGTGCATTCTTGAACAACAGTCTTTCCGTGACAATCCGATCAGGCATCGCGAGATCGAACGTCGTTTGGATCGCCCGGTGGTCCGATCCGTGTTCTGTCGGGTGTATGGAGCACGTCACCATTCGTCTGCCACTCCGCCGTCGCCAGCACAGGTCGATTGTGCTTTCCTTGTCGGGGCCTTGCCATGTCTTTGTGCCTCTCGGGAGGAGGCTGCAAAGACCGTGTTCGTTCATGAGGTCGATGATCGGTTCGGCCTCGCTTTGCCTTGCCAATGGCACGTCGTCTCCTCCCCATAGCCGGTCGTGCTGGTTAAAATCTCCTGCCAGTAAGACGTCCACCACCATCCCTGTCCTGCTCCTGAGGTCGAGGATCACCTGGTGCAGGGTATGGCATGTGTGTCGAAGAGTCTGAGGCTTGCCCCCCGGCACGTACACTGACACGACCAACACTATTCGGTCCGGAAGTCGTATGGTTGCTGCTGTCAAGTCCGGGGACTGTACTGGTACTTGCTCGGCCTCCAATTCCTATTCACCCACAACATGCTTCGGATTGGCCATCTGCCATCTCTCCAAATTGTGGGGACCATTTTGGTCCATTTGGGGTGTCCCATGGGGACTGTGAGTAGTTTGCCGTCAATTTTCCGTGCCTGTGGTTCTTGGATCGCTATAAATGCAAAATCTTGGAGTCGCGTATCGTTCATTAGGCTCTCGTGTACCGTGTCCTGTTTTCTTACATTAAGTTGAATTACCTGGAATATCCTACTCATGCCGAGTAGGGTAGAGTTTCGGGCAGCTTCGACTGAACGACTCGTGCGGTCCACCACAGGGTACGCACTTGGGTACCTGCGTCTGGCACTCACGATGATGGTGGCCTTCGGCAGCGCACCTCGCACATACCCGATTCTTGCTGCACGAGAAGGCCTTGTGGCCAAGCTCCTGGCAGTTGTAGCATTGTATCGGTCCGGTTCTCCGCTCGAACATGCTGGTATAAGCCGATTCACCGGCTGCAAGGAAGTAGCGTTCCTGTAAGAGTCTCCTGGCATCGCTGTTTTTGGTGAGGTATACCACCATGGATCCATATGCCTTTGCGTTATCCTTGCGACTCAACCAGGCCATCTTGGCAATCTGGACTTCATTCTCTTGGCCCAAGGCTTCCATTGCTCCAGGAAGGACCTTGCCTTCCTGGTCCAGAACGGCGGTACGGTTGATATTGTCAACTTTGACTGGATACAGTTGGTCACGAAGGACTCTCGCACCTGGAGCCTTCTTGACCTCAATAATGGTCTTGATCTTCTTCAGTTCTTCCTCGTTCCTACCGATGACCCTCAGGCGGTTGGTATTTCGTCCATCTCTGGTCACTGCAACACATCGCCAACTAGGTTGGTCGCTAGATGTTCGCATTTCCTGTTCAATGGTCCTGCGAAGCACTGCTGGTGTAGCATCTCCGATATGATCCTCGGGCACCCTAGATGTGTCTACTGTGCAGAACACCGGTTCCGGGGTTGCTGATCGAACCGTGGATGGAGTTTGAGTGGTGATACTAGCAGGCGTCATTCTGGCAGCATCTGCATATGTCTGGCTAGGCGATCTTGCTGCATGAGCATTGGTCAAGGTGTCCAGCTGTAGCCGGGTCTGCTCCAACTCGCTGCAAACCAGGGTGAGCTGCTCTCGAGCCTGTGACAATTCTTGCGCCATCTGGGCCGTGGTCCTAGTGACTTCCTCAGCCATGCGGTCGCTAAGTTTTGTAAACTCGAGCTGAAACTCTGCCTTCATTGCTTCCATTCTTTGATTGAAATCCTGTTCCAGGAGTCGTTTCAAACCCTGGATCGCCTCGGTCATGCTGCCAGCTGCCTTAGGCGTGGTTCTTTTCTTAGTTCGCGTATGACTCAGAGCTCCCTCACTGCTCTCCTCCTCCTGCCATTCCATATCGCCTTTTTGCTGCTCGGACTCCAATGCCCTTGTCGTTCTGGTCCTTTTACGCAGGGGACGATGATATCCCCCGCCCGGAACATCCGGCTCGCCTTCCATGACGACAATGACGTCTGAAGCGGGGTTCGCAACTTCAGACATCCACCAAAGGCCTGAATCTCCGCCAAGCGGCTACCGGGTATTTCAAAAGTAATAAAGAAGATAATGAGATTTCGAGAAGTGTTTCGAATCGCCACTCTAGCAATCGTATCACATCCCTTCGTGGGCTCTCAACGGGGTGCGTGCGTGAGCCTAGGCGGCGCCCAGTATCGGCTCAACGTGCGACGGCGAAGAGGGGTAGGATGGCGATGACTAAGGTGGCTGACAAGAAGTGATTTGATTGAGCCTCGTGGCATCTCGTGCATCTAACTTTGTATCTTGCTACAGACTCCGGGTTCAGCGACGTTTGGACGGCCGAGAGAATCCTCGCAATCACATACGGCAAATATAGTGGGCGGCTGTACGAACCATACAAGGCTTCGATTCTTAGCAGCTTTGTAATCTGAGAAAATGACATCGAGTGTCAGCCAGGGCGAGGCGACTCCAGAGTCCTCGATTGCTGGCTTCACAACAGCAACCACAGAATCTTCAGTTTCAGCAATGACGCCGCCAACAACCGTTAGCGGCCAGACCGTTGTCGAAAATCTCTTCGATGGGCAGTACTCCGCAGTTCCATGGCCTGGCAGCAAATACGTGATCATTGAAAAAGGCTCCGATCGGGCAATCACCCTCACAAGTGGCAGGCTTCGTCTTCAAGACGTCAATGAGGGTCGAAGCTTGAACAATCAGTGGCTCTGCGTTGAGCGCAACAATTATTTTGGGTTTTATAACGAACGTGCAAGGGTATACCTCGGTCACGACGGTAAAAAAGGAATGCGTGCCTCGGCTCCGTCGCTGGAAGAGTGGGAGTTTATGATTCCCAGGCTGCACCCTGAAGGCGGTTATCAGCTGCTGCTACCGTTCTGGTCGCATACCATGATGATCTGACGCCTTCAGAGAACAAGGATCAGCTAGTAAGATCGATGCATGGAACACTTTGTGGGTCTTCTCAAAGGTCTAACAAGTACTCGTCCACGGAATATAGTGCATCAGGGTAGTTCCAGTATTGACGGTTGTTGCTCTTTATGTATTATTATATACTATAATACAGCTTTTCAGAACAAGTCTCTAGAGACTGCCCACCATCTCTGCTTTTTTTGCGCTCTAGTCGGTGGTGGCATCAAATGAGAGGAAGGTTGAGGCCAGACCAGCTGCCTCCTCATCCTGCGCAATGTTGTTCTGGAGCTTCTGCTGCTCTGTGGCGAGCTTCTTCGGACACATCCTGGCCCTGCGCCTGCTGAGCTTCAAGCTTCAGGATGGTAGCGGTCAGCTTCAGAACCTTGTTCTTGATCTTGCCTCGCTTTTTTGAAGACTGTTAAAAAGGTTTTTTTGGAGCATTCGAATAGTATCTTACCTGGAGAGCATCGGCCTTTCTCCATCAGCTGCATCAATGGCGACGTTGAATGCGTCAGTCTCTGCGTCGTTGGCAATCTGGTTCACACTGTTGAGGAAATCCAAGTCGGACTCCTCGACGGTCGTGAGATCGTTGGGCAAGCCACCCAGCTTCTGCAGGGCCTCTTGTTGGGCATTCCCAGCCACTCCTCCACTGATTGAGAGGTCGTTGTAAGAGTGGTGCTGAAGACAGCTCGCTTGCTCAAGGGCGCGGCTGAGCAGAGGGCGACAAGGGTGAAAGTGAGGAGAGAGAACTTCATGATGAATTGTTGGGTTGTTTGGTTGGAACTTTTGGCGTTGAATGGAAGAATTAGGGTCGCGGACCGTTGAATGTAGGACGAAGAAGCAAAATGCAGCGCAGCTGACTGAGGATTAGGTTGATGGAGGATGTTGTTGAGTTGATGGAGAATGTGATTGAAGGTGGGCTTCGGGCTGCTTTTATAGTCGACGGCTATGGTGATCTCAAGGATCGAAATTCTACAGTCGCCAATGGTTTCCTAGACCAGCCCAGTCCTGAAGCTGTTGTCTTGTTTTGCCGCATTGCCCTGCGCTCCTTCATAAGCGAGTCTCGGCGACAGCTACGAGACTGGGTTGGTGAGACGAATTAACCAAGGCCCACGGGCGTCAATTGTCCCAGAGCAATGGTCATGATACTGCCAAGTGAATTGCGGGAAACGATGCTTCACTCATGACGCTCAAAGAAGACACCAAAGGGGACTGCGACGCGCCTACAACCGCGCTGTCGAGAACCGACAGGGGTTTGTTACTGAAGCTCCGAGTTTCATAGCGGCCGATCTTACAAAGGTTGAGACGTCTGAACCGTGGTGGGACCAAACGACGCTAATTGTCGATTAAGCGAGTCAAATGACTCCCTAAAACAACTCTAGAAGGGAGTAGTGGCTCCTTTTTTTCGTCTCATCTTCCTTTGGCGCGGCTTCACTGAGCTTGGCTCTGCAGTTGCTAATAATAATTGGCGGAGCTCTTCACGTCGCGTCTCGCCTGTCACCTGTCACAGATTATGCTGCTACTCCAAACGTGTTAATCGTAATTGTATGCGTAAAATCCCTGGTGAGCTAATTTTCCACCTTTAATTTCGACGTTTCGTCTTATTCGCACTTGACCCGAACATCGAAAGCTGGACTCGCCACCCTGGACACCACCGCAGGATGCGCAATACTATTTCCATTCAATGCACATGTCTTCATTTGGTGCATTATGATTCAGCGCTCACTATCTATTTGGTGTTGTTGAGGGGGTATTCTTACGACCTTGATTTCTTGCAGGATTATTGATATCACCGTGACTTGACTATTTCCTTCAACAAGCGACTGAATGTAGAATAGGGAACAAAGAATTCCCGCAGTTTAGCAATTTTACACTAATTGCCTCGCCTCCTTGGTTCATGACAAGGTTTCACTTTTGCCCCGACAGGCGGGTTATCAAGAAATACTTGTCTGGGAAAGCATCTTCGTGCGTGGGTTTCTCCCTCAGTTAGATCGGTTATATTCGCATAAATGATGCAATACGTCCTATGAGCAGATATCTCGTATAGTATTCTTTCACGATCCTCAAAAGCGTTCTACGGGGTTGAATCTCTCTGCTCCGGGCTGGATCTGGATGGGGTCTAGGGTAGGGCCCGAGAGCGACAGGAGCCTGGTCTCCTTGGCAGTGGTAACGCTTGTGGACGCTGTGGACAAATCGGGGTTAAGGCGGTACATAATTCAGTTAGCGAGTACTTCATTTTGAGCCGAGCTGACCATGAAAAGCCTAGTGTCTGTTCAACGTGAGGAAGTTGTCAGCTGCACCACAAGCTCCGCGCTTCCGAGGAGATTCGGGACGACACCCGAGCAATCCTTCAGTGCTGAGCCTCTTCTGCGTAAAGTCAAAGTAGTAGCATGAGAAGTAGATGAAATATGTATAGATGAAAATCGTTGCCATACATACTGCAAAAGGTGCTATCGACGCCAACGGTATGGCACCCTCTCTTTGCTCTCCCCTCTCTGAAGTCCTCTATCTACCTGTAGTGGAATCACGGGGAGGTTGTGACTATGAACGTATGATGATGACTAGGTAGGCTAGCCATGTGTGACAGACTGTGTGTCGCAGGGGCGATCACCTCTGTCGCTACGCGCCCAGCATCTCAGGCAAAAAAAGGGGCAGGTCGGAACAAGGGTCCGACAGTCAGGTCCACCAACAACCTGACTGTTCTGACAGCGAGGTAGACAATTGTGTCCATGCAGTAATTGTGATGATTAGAATCTATATGACTGTATTTGCGTCCATCATACGTCCCGCCTCTCCAAGATCGTATGTGGATGGTGTTTTTAGGCCATGATGCCCACCCTTGTTCAACTCACTCTCCATCCAATATTACTTAGACCAGCTGTAACCTCATTTGGTACTGACTCAAATCCATGGGGGTGAAGCCAAAGTGAGCAGCCAGTCTGTCAGCTGGTTCCTTGGGGAAAACTACGCCCGCTCGCCATTTCTTGCCGGGGAACTTCGCCATCACTGCCTCCATCAGCCTCCTCGCCTCTCCTTGGCGTCTCCATTCGGGTTCCACAAAGATGCTCGTCAGATTGACTGTAATCTCGTCGTCTTTGTCCGGATGAGATATGCCACAATAGGCGTGCCCTAGTTTGAAGACTCTTTTTGTCGGCCCGAGCGGACTGACCCCCACCCCAGGCTTGCCAGGGCAAAGTAGGTGCAGCATGTTTTGTGATCTGTTTTTCGAGCTCATCAAACGTGCAGTCCTCTATACCAGTATTGGAAACAGAGTCTTTCACGCTCGTCAAGTCCTTTTCCCATCCATACAACTCTTGCTCGATCGAGAACCCCATGCGCTTGTAGAGACGAAGAGCCCGCTCGTTCTGCTTGATACACTCCAGCTCAATAATATGGACGCCCCTCTTCCTCTCTGCCGAGATGATCAGTTCCATCACCTGGGTTCCTGTTCCTTTCCCATGGTAGGAGGGCACAACCCCCATGGCCGCAAGTCGTGACTCCTTGGGCTTGTCATCTCGAATGGCGATAAGGCCGAAAGCCACCGGTTCATTGGAATCAGGCGTCGGGAAGAAAATGTGGCTCAACTCGAGCGACACAAGATATCCATTACACCATAACGTGATGGTTTCCTCGGTGAACTGAACCTCGGTGCCGATGTAATTTGTAAAGGCTTCGTTGAAAATAGCGGCGAGCTGAGAGGGCGAGATCGAGTTGCCAGGTCTAGATTCCATTTTGCCTGAAGAAGAGCGTTTCTATTTCGACAACAGAAGTGATAAGAGTTGGGAAATGTGGCTAACATACAGTTGATAATACTGAAGATGAAAGTCTGAAGTTGATCATCCGATTTCGAGCCCAGGCGAATGTTATTATATGGATAGTGGCTTACTCGAATAGGCAGGTGTTCATGTCAGACTGGTGTGGTTTGACATCATGAAAGGCTGGAAAGTGGGCGTTACGTTGTTCAAAATGTGGGGTTAGCTGATCATCATGAGGGGCCTACGAAGTGCTGACGAACACAGAGATCAGGCAGATATCTTGACGCGAGGTCGACGTACATCAGAGAGCAGTGTATTTGTACACGTACGGCACCTTGGTCATTCAATGGTCCACATTAAGGCTCGTATTCCGCGGTTGAGAAAAGGCCGCGTGGCTTCGAATTCATTTCAGCCCCAAGTCTGGGAATGACAAATGTAGTAATTGCCGAAAACACCATACCTACCAGGCATGGCTTGTTTCAATACTTGTTCGGATTAACTGAGTTCCATCAAAGCGCTACTGCAATACGTTGTCCATAACAATCACGGCACGACCATAAAGTTGTCCTTTCCGCAGCTTCTCGTAAGCCTCGGGGATCTGATCAAAGGAGAATCGATCAATGTCAATCTGCAGTTTCCCTTCCAGTGCTAGCTGACAAACTTCGCGCAGGTCTTGACGCGTGCTCCCAGCGAGGTTGCAAACCTAGCACTCGTCGCTATCCTGTTCCAGCCAAGCTTGACGCTGCCGCCCTGCATGCCCACAACAGAGACAAATCCCTCCGGGCGCACTAAGGCGGCGGCCAAGGCCAGAGTGCGATCGGTTCCGACGACGTCCAGGACGCATTCGACGCCTCTTCCGTTGAGAAACTGGCGTACGCGAGCTTCAGTGTCTGGCTGTGAGAGCACGATCCCGTCGGCACCTAGTTTTTGGCAAGATCGAGGCGATCCTGGGACGTATCTACCGCAACGACTTTGGCGGCAGTGCGTAGCTTGATGAGTTGGATCGCGTAGGCGCCGACGCCGCCGACACCGATGACCAGTACGCTCGTCCCCGGGCGCAGTAGGGGCCAAAAGGGCTTGCAGCCGGCATACGCAGTCACACCGGCGTCGGTGAGGGGAGCAAACAAGACGGGGTCGGCGGAGCCCACGGAGATGAGTTCGGTACGGGGGACGACAATGAACTCTGCGAGTCCTCCGTCGAAGCCGCAGCCTCGAGTCATGCCAATTGCACCGCGCCGGAAGTGGTCACAAATGCTGCTCAATGCCGGCTTCGCAATACTCGCAGAAGCCGCAGTGGCGCATGTGATGGAGCACCACCGTCTCCCCCTTTCCAAATCCGTCACACTCGAGCCCCATGATTCAACGAAGCCGGCCGTCTCGTGTCCGAGGATGTAGCCGGCATCGATGGCGCTCGCATAAGGATCCTCGCCGGGCTGGCTGTCCATCATGTCGATGTCAGAGCGGCAGAGACCGACAGCTTTGACGCGGACCAGGACATCCAGCGGACCGGGAGTCGGTTGCGGAACATCGATATACTGACCAGGTTGTCCCCATCGAACTAGCTTATAAGCTCTCATGATAAAGTATATAGTAATGATTTATCAGTTTTAAAAGAAAATTCTTCTTTTTTATCGTCTTTCTTCGGCTTAGGTAAATGAGATTTGACAGGATTGGGATGTTGTGATGGCGAAGATGATAAACTTGAAAGAGAACCAGATGCTGATGATGGGTGGCAATTACCTTTTGGGTAAAATGTAGGGAAATCACAGAAGAAACATCATCAAACAGCAGCAGGTTAAATATTACTGGTTATGGATTTCATTCAAAGATTGACTATTTAATTTTTCCTGGCCTCATCTATAATGTACACTCTACGTTGACAATTAGAAAGAAATGGAATCATCGGATGATATTCGACAAGAAGTCATGCGCTCATTTTGCGAAAGTGGAGCAGTATTTTGGTGTTTTGCTAGTAATAGATCATCCGCGTACTCCACAGTGTTTGAGTTTGCATTGTTTTGATACTCCACGATCCCTGCCCCTTAACTATGCACTTTGTGGGAGATCCTGTCGGTTATCCTTTCCCGTCTTCAGTCCGGAGACGTTTTAGCCAAGCCGCCGCCCATCACGTAAAGGCCTACCGATAGTGTCGCTGAATCAGGACGGTCTAATTTCGGCACAATTGTGCTGAAGAGAGGAACATGTGTATTGTACCTGACATCAGATCGTTCTGCACAAGAAGTATGGCGAGGTTTTTCCTAAGCGGCAACTCATCGGGAACCCGCCACAACCCAAGGGCGACTTGTGGCGGGGTCGTTGACAACAAAGGTCTCCTCGCCAATATTTCTCCCCTTAAGCTGCTTGTTTTTTATGAACCATACGATTTTTGATCTACAGTTTATCAGGAACCGTAGGTGCTGGGACGGCCTAGTCAGAGTTTATAGCACCGCATCAGAACTTTACATTTCTTGTTCTACTGAGATATCATGGCTTCTCTTGGCTTGAAGGGGTAAGCGCCCCCACCAGACTCATATCCCCGTCATCTCATTACCTCATCCTCCGAATTGCTTTCCTCGTCTTGCACAGTAACCGGATGAAGTTAAACCGTC
>NW_025764617.1:0-12556 GCF_021365365.1 Ilyonectria robusta
AGCGCCGCACTTTTCCATCCTGCACCTAACTTTCTACTTTATCAAGCAAATCTCAACAACTCAACATACCTCAGCAAGATAACAAAGCTAAAACCCTTCTTGCCCTTCAAGCCCTTCAAAATAACCCAAAACTAAGTATCCGACACGCCGCATCGACATACAAAGTAGATGAGCGAAGGCTGCGTCGCCGACAGAAGGGCATTCAGTGTCGACGCGATACCATTCCCAATTCGCGTCGACTAACCGATCTAGAGGAACAGGTCATTGTTCAATTCATCCTCGACCTGGATTCGCGAGGATTTCCCCCGCGACTGCGTGGTGTTGAAGAAATGGCCAATCGACTGCTCGCTGACCGCGACGCGTCACCTGTCGGCAAGCGCTGGGCTTCTAACTTCGTCAGGCGACAACCAGAGCTCAAGACGCGTTTTTTTCGTAAATACAACTATCAGAGGGCCAAATGCGAAGATCCAACCATTATTCACAATTGGTTCCGGCTTGTGGAGAACATAATCGCGAAGTATGGTATCGACCTAGCCGATATCTACAACTTTGATGAGACCGGCTTTATGATGGGCATAATCGCAAGCGGAATGGTCGTCACAGGCGCAGAAAGGCGTGGAAACCCAAAATCAGTGCAGCCTGGAAACCGAGAATGGGTTACGGTCATCCAGGCGATCAATGCGGAAGGCTGGGCGATCCAGCCGTTCATCGTGGTTGCCGGCCAATATCACCTCGCCAGCTGGTACCGGGAAAGCAATCTCCCGGGCAATTGGGCTATTGCAACAACTCAAAATGGCTGGACCGACAATGAGACGGGTCTTGAGTGGCTCAAGCACTTCAATCAGCATACAAAGGATCGATCGATCGGTCGCTATCGTCTTCTAATCCTCGATGGGCATGAAAGTCACCACTCCGTCGACTTTGAGAAATATTGTGAGGAGAATCAGATCATTACGCTTTGTATGCCGCCTCATTCGTCTCATCTACTTCAGCCTCTTGATGTCGGGTGCTTTGGGCCGCTTAAAACAGCCTATGGTCGAGCAATTGAGCAATTAATCAGATGCTCCATAACCCACGTTTCAAAGACCGAGTTCTTCCCAGCCTTCTATGCTGCCCACGCAGCCGCCATGACAAGGAGTAATATTGAAGGAGGTTTTCGAGGGGCCGGACTTGTTCCCTTAAACCCAGAAAATATCATATCAAAGCTTGATGTGCAGCTACGGACTCCAACACCGGCTGTAGAGGAGGTCGGTCTCCCCGACCCTTGAGTCTCGAAGACCCCAAAGACAGTGCTTGAGGCCAGTTCGCAGTCTGAATACCTTAAAAGACGAGTAAGAAGACATCAAAGCAGCTCTCCAGCATCAATTCTTGAGGCGCTTGAGTCATTCACTAAGGGAACAAAAACAATAATACATCAGATGGCATTATTGAAGTCTAAGGTCCAGATCCTTCGACAGGCAAATGAGACTCTTAGCAAGCGGCGCAGAGCAAAAAGAACCCGCCTACGTAAAGGAGGGAAGATAACTTTAGATAAGGGGAGGGATGAGATGGATCAGAGAGACGTTGATGCGCAGGTAGTGGCTGAATCGTCGAGAAGTAGTGGTCGAAGGAGGTCGGCGCTGCCGAGGGAAAGGCGCTATGGAACATATAGAAAGGCCGGTCATAATGCAAGGACCTGTCAGATTATAATTGAAACCTCTGAGGAAGAGCATAGCAATTAGTTTTAATTTATTTGATGCTTTGTTGCGGTTTTATTGAGGTTTTAATTTTGAGGGTAAGGAAAAGTGCAGCGCTCGCTTGTCTGCGGCGCTCGCTTATCAAGTACGTTATATAGAGTTAAGTAAGAAATATTATAATAAAAAGCTACTTTTTATATTAAGATACTATTTCTAACTTTAAGAAAAGCTAATTAGAGGTTATTTTAACTATAATTAAGTATATTAAAGAGTCTAAAAAGCTTAAATTATCTAATAAGATATTATAGAAGAAAGAAATATATATAGCTAGAGATATACTATAATTAATATAGCTTAAAGTAAAGTAATTTACTAATAGATTAATCTAGTAATAGAGTAGCTAACTTATTCTTTAAAAAAGTAAATTTATATATATAAATTAGTATATTTATAATAACAGTATAAAGCTAGAAAGAATAACATATATAATAAGCAAGTGCACAATACAAGCAAGTGCACAATTTTTCCTAACCTCTAAAATTCAAACCTCAATAAAACCACAACAATACAATCAATCAATTAAAACTAATCGCTATGCTCTTCCTCAGAGGTCTTAATTATAGTCTGACAGGTCCTTACATTATGACCGGCCTTTCCACAAGTTCCACAGCACCTTTCCCTCGGTATCGCTGACCTCCCTCGACCACTACTTCTCAACGATTCAGCTGCTACCTGTACATCAACGTCTCTCTGATCTATCTCACCCCTGCCCTCATCTAAAGTCATCTTCCCTCCTTTATATAGGCGGGTTTTCTTTGCTCTGCGCCGCTTGCTAAGAGTCTCATTTGCCTGTCGAAGGATCTGGTTCTCAGCTTTCAATAGAGCATTCTGATGCATTATTGCCTTTATTCCCTTTAAAAGTGACTTAAGCACCTCGAGAATTGATGCTGGAGAGCTGCTCTGATGCCTTCTCATTCGTCTTTCAAGATATTCAGACTGCGAACTGGCCTCAAGCACTGTCTTTGGGGTCTTCGAGACCCAAGGGTCGGGGAGGCCGACCTCCTCTGCAGCCGGTGTTGGAGTCCGTAGCTGCACATCAAGCTTCGATATGACATTTTCTGGGTTTAGGGGAACAAGTCCAGCTCCTCGAAAACCTCCTTCAATATTACTCCTTGTCATAGCGGCTGCGTGGGCAGCGTAGAAGGCTGGGAAGAACTCGGTCTTCGAAACGTGGGTTATAGAGCATCTGATCAATTGCTCAATTGCTCGACCATAGGCTGTTTTAAGCGGCCCAAAGCACCCGACATCAAGAGGCTGAAGTAGGTGAGACGAATGAGGCGGCATACAAAGCGTAATAATCTGATTCTCCTCACAATATTTCTCAAAGTCGACGGAGTGGTGACTTTCGTGCCCATCGAGGATTAGAAGACGATAGCGACCGATCAATCGATCCTTTGTATGCTGATCAAAATGCTTAAGCCACTCAAGACCCGTCTTATTGTCAGTCCAGCCATTTTGAGTCGTTGCAATAGCCCAATCGCCCGGGAGGTTGCTTTCTTGGTACCAGTTAGCGAGGTGATATTGGCCTGCAACCACGATAAATGGCTGGATCGCCCAGCCTTCTGCATTAATCGCCTGAATGACCGTGACCCATTCCCGGTTTCCAGGCTGAACTGATTTCGGGTTTCCACGCCTTTCTGCGCCTGTAACAACCATTCCGCTTGCGATTATGCCCATCATAAAGCCGGTCTCATCAAAGTTGTAGATATCGGCTAGGTCGATACCATATTTCGCGATTGTATTCTCCACAAGCCGGAACTAATTGCGAATAATAATTGGATCTTCGCATTTAGCCCTCTGATAGTCGTATTTACGAAAAAAACGCATCTTAAGCTCTGGTTGTCGCCTGACGAAGTTAGAAGCCCAGCGCTTGCCGACAGGTAACGCGTCGCGGTCGGCGAGCAATCGGTTGGCCATTTCTTCCACACCGCTCAGTCGCGGGGGAAACCCTCGCGAATCTAGGTCAAGAATATACTCAAGAAGAGTCTGTTCCTCTAGATCAGATAGTTTACGCGAATTGGGCATAGTATCGCGTCGCGAAGTAATGCCGGCGCGTCGGCGTAGTAGAGTATGGCAAGAGACCTTATAGATCTTTGAGGCGCGGTAGGGAGTTAATTGAGGGTCTTTCTGAAGGGCTTGAAGGGCAAGATTGATATTTGCCTCATTGCTTATTGACGACATAATGCGTGGTTGAAAAAATGGAGTTAAAAGAGGGAAGAGGGCGGTTAGAAGAAAAATTGTGCACTCGCTTGTATTGTGCACTCGCTTATCATGTACGTTACCTAAATAAATATATTAATTAACTCTTAGATTTATTTTAAGTAATAATTAAAGATATAATATAGAAGTTATTATTAATAATAAGTCCCCTAGAATTAAATATTACTTAGGATATTAATACTAAAGTATATATTATTAGTATAATTAAAAATAGCATAAATTTGTAGGTACTATTAGATATCTAACAGCTAGAGAAAAGGGGAAACTATAGATACTATTAATATTATAGGTTTTCTAAATAAATTTATCAGTAAAGAGCTGGGCGAGATGATATTTAGTCGGGAGGCAAAGGCTTAGCGGTGAACTGTTACCGGAGGATCCTTTAAGAGCAATTTAACAAGCTCCTCGAAAATTACAGAAGTGCGAATTCAATAGCTACTACGCATCTATAGAAGGGTTATTATCGAGGATAGTATCAAGGTATAAAGTACGATTAAGAAGATCAGAAGAAGGATCAGTAATATATAGAAGCGGATAATAATCGTGGTTATTATTAACTAGTCCATCTAGTCGAGCGATAATATCTTCCAGGAAGTTGCAGGAGTAGTGGCGACTGGTATTGGCCAAGCTACTATAACCTGCTTTATGTTCTTTGCTCAAGCAGCTTGGATGCGCTGTCTATTCCTGGGCAAGATACTTTTCAAGTATAGCAATCGATTTTCCAGGAACGGGCGGGTTTTGACGAGGGTGGTTGATAAATCTCCGATCATCGTCGTATTGACTATTATCATCGTTGTCATCATTCTCGTCGTCGCATTGATCAGCTTTTGGACCTGTACATCTTGATGTTTCGCGCTGTGAAGCGATTCACCGTCTCATAGTGGCCGTCGTACTGCCCGATGCTGCCAATCGCAACGCCTTGGCCTTTGATGAAAGTAAGATTCTCAAGCAAGATGTTCGTCGAGTTCGCCTTGAGAGCGATACAGTCATCGCCATTCTCACAAGGGCATCATCATAGCCTCGCCTGTGGCGGTGAATCTGGCCAAGGGCACGAATACGCTGACGATCGGCGGGCTGTCCAACGGGAACGGTACAAAGGCGGCTGATGTCGACAAGATTATCGTGCACCCGCTTGAGAGTAAGTGGAGGAGATGCAACCCGAAGTGGTGGAAGAACCGTTCGCAATGCTGAGAGAGGGCCTCGCTACAGCCACTGCAGAGGAAGGTGATGAATGAGACGGACAGTCGGCGTTAATTGAGGCTTTCAAAATTCTATTCACTCTTGATCAGACGATGCAAAATCTCAGATAGCATCGGCATTGCCGTAAAAAAATAGCAACTTTTAGACGGTTACGTTAAGAATATTTGTGAGGACCATCTGGTGATAGCTGCGGCAGGTCGACCGATTAGGCTACTGCTCCGTACCGCGGCAGCGAGCTCTTGAATGACACCAGGCATCGAATTTTCAGGGATATTCCCCGTCGAATTAATTGGCTAACTTCATCCACGAAGTGCTATTCGCCATGTTTGAGTTTTATTATCTTCTTAGCAGCCTTGGCACGGAATCGTTTATAATAAGGTCCGACTCTGGTTTTCTCCACGTCGTCATTAACGCCCTTTTGCCACATCTCATTTCAACTCACCCTCATCCGCAAATACGGCATACATACACATGCAGGCCCTCCATTATCCAACTTTAACATCCCTTAAATGATGGGTGGTCAACTACTGCGTAAGCAATATTTCTCCCACCCAGGCGAGGCGAAGCGACGCGATCCAAAGCCCAGCTCACTCGCATGCTGGCCCTTTCTGGCAATTGCGCACTACGAGGGTTTCAAAACCTGCGAGGCTGTTTTGTTCAAGCCAAGGCAAGACCTCGTCATCAGCCGGCTTCTCCCGAAGCAGAATAATAATAACAAACGCAGCCCGAAACAATAGCCAAACTCCTGTAGCTCAAGTACTGCAGTCCTAGAAGCAAGATCTTCGTCTGGGTTTTCGACCGGATTGATGACAATAAGCCCAGTCTGTGACGAATAAATAATAGAAGAAGATTACCGAGTTATAGGCCCGGGCGGGCGCGAAAGGTAATCCACTGCCCAGAAGGGGCATTCGCCTGGTATGATACACGGTGGATCTCGGCGCCACCTGCGTCCTTGAGGACGATCCAGCCGTCTCGGTTGTTAGTAAGGTAGCTCTCGGGCCCAACATCAAAGTCCCTTATGGCGCCGTTTCCAAGGAGCAGCACGTCGGGCAGATGCTTCACCCTGTCGTCCTGGTTTTGGATGGTCCACCCGAGGAGCGAGGCAGGGTCGCTTGCGCGGTTGACAAGCCTCACTCTGTCGTTGTGACCGGGCGTGTTGTCCCGACCGAGGGGGTTGACGAGGGCCGAATGGATCTGCACGCCGCTCGGCGGTCCAGGAACCACCGGTGGAATGGGCGTGATGGGTGGCGGAGCGCCTAAGACGTCGCGCAGCATCGGCGTCGCCTCGCCGAATGTCGGGCGCCCGTCCTCGTCTGTTTCGGACGCCTGCCCGGCAAAGGCTATGAAAAAGTATTTCCATTTGCCGTCGGGCGACTGCATGACGATGCCCCCGTCCTGGCCACGGCGGTTCTCACGGTACCACCCAGGGTTCCTGGAGTAGTTCCCCTGGTTCATGTGCACCTGGTGAACCCCTTCGCCGTTATTGGCATAGTACTCTCCCCAGATGAACACAGTCGAGCCCTCGAGGTTGGCGTTGAAGAAGGTATCCAGGTCGTCGGTGATGTCGTTGTTGGGTCCAGGCGCGTTGGTATCACGGATGATACCGCGGTGAATACTCAGGAAGCCATCGTGGAGGAAGTCAAGGGGTGGGGGCATCTGGTAGTGCCTCCGGCCGTTGAGACTTTCAAGGCCCCGAATAATTCGGGCCCCGAAAGGGGTCTCGGTTGTCAGGTCGCCGGTCCAGAAGACAAGGCGATGGTCAACGGGGTCTGTGGACCGAACGTTGATGTTAGTCGTGTGACTGCCATTATCATCTTCGAAGCTGAGTTGACCATGGGGGCTCCGGAGGTCACCGCCTCGGGCTTCTCTCGTATCCCATCCGACTGGCTGGGCCTTCCAGACGATATAGGGCCCGTTCAGAGGCATGGAGGCGATGCGAGACGGTTGTCAAAGATCCAACGAGGTGTGGGAAATTATGAGCGCGCTCAGCAGAGGGTATCAGCTATGCGGGCGCTGCAGTATGTTATTAGTATACGGCTAGTAAAGCTGAGGGACCTAACGCCTTATATATACCAATCCAGTTGTAATTCGTAGACTAGCTTTCTTGGAATCTAGGAGCATCACGTGCAGCTGTTCATCAAGGGAGCTAACCTTCAGGGTGACTGCCTAGACCGCCTCACAGAGGACTCCATGAGACGGCCGCTCTGCAGCTGCAATGTGCCGAGAACTGCATAAAGCATTCGAGAGGAGAATAAGACACTCAGCCGCTACTATAACACCATCCAGGGCGATATGGCCGACCAGTTGACTATGTCCGGCTGGGAAGGCGCTAAGGTTAATTATTTATGCACACCTTCAGACGCGCTGAAAAACCTTAATAACGCAGAGAATCCTTAGTGGTCCTCTTCCGCCACTTACTGCTATCTGACTCACTCTGCTTTAATACAATTCAAGGCGGATTTCCGTGCATGTCGCTGGCCAGGCATGTGGGAGATGCAGAATCCGGTCAGCACATCGTGTCACTTTTCAACTGAACACAGACTTTCACAAAAAAAAAACCAATCGTCTCGAAACATTCAGTGGAGACCATCCTTGGTACTGTAGTACAGCCAGCCACGTTTGAGCTTGTTCATTGCCATTACAGACTTTAGTGGATACAACATGATGGCCGGTAAGCTCCGAACCATGGCAATTGAGCGGGATCGGCAAGCCAATGGGGAAGAGAAATGAGAATGAGTAGACTTTTTACGAGGCCATCACCTGTAGTAAGCACAGCTTGCATTGACCAAGACGAGACCATGGTGATGGTGAGATCAGGAGGCATCATGAAGGGAAGATTTTTAGTGAGTCTGCAAAAGAGGTGACTGACTGCGTATATAATTAGAATGTTTTGCACTCCGCATCTACGCTAAGCATGTTATGCAAAGTCTATTTCTCGAATTTATCTTTTGATATTGAAATTTATATATTATGGTTTGCCATGTGATAATTAAACTAAGCTTAATTATTGCTATGACGAGGACTTGATATGCTTGTGACGACGGTCGACATTATGCTTCGAGCGTCGAAAGTAAAACTAAGGCCACCCGGTCATACTATTCGATAAAATATGCATCTGAAAATAATTCTTAGGCTAGACATTGCCTAGCGTTTCGGTGGTCTGCCCGGTTCTCAGTGATTCATGATGGGAAAGTCACATGTGAGAGTGGAATGGCTATTTATGTAGCGTAGAATACGAGTTTGCTACTTAACATTGTGTGAAGAAATGTTTCAGCTGTTAGCCCTCCAGCTCTTGGGAAGTGCCATTTCAATCACAAACGGAAACGTCTGGCCGCGTCGTCATGTAGGAGGGAGGTGGCCCTCTGCGCTGCGAGATGCCTAGAGCGAGCCGACTCTGCTACTACATCCCTATGGGCTCTCACTTTTTAATTGAAAGGGCAATTCCATCTCCTCTCATTGGTCCACACCCCTGTAAATCCCCTTTCAGTTGAAAGGGGATTCGCACACGACGCCCCCGACCCATCTTTCATTTCAAAGTAGACGATCTGCTTTCTGATTGGATGCTGCAATCCTGCCCCTGTATCGTTGCTGTGTTTTCTTTTTCTTCTCTCCAATCTTTGCACCTTTGGTCATGCTAAACTATTTTCTACTGCTGTTGATGATTAAGTAGAAAGTAATTTCAACAATCGCGTCGCGTGTACGCGTTCCTTACGTGTTCGAAAGAGCAGTTGTAGTCTAACGCACCCAAGCAGATGGTTTTGTAGCTCACTTTCATCATCATCATCATCATCAATTGAATAACTCACCAGCATTATCTTCCCCTACATTTGTAGCTCAAAATGCAGTTTCAAGAAACCGGACCCGATCAAGTCCTGGACATTGAGCAGAGCGAAACCACTAAATGGCTGCAACATACGGGCTGGCCACAGTTGTCCCGCAATCGACCACTTGATATTATTGCTGCCTCATCACTACAGCCCAGCGCTCATCATAAATCAATCAAATCAACTTTGGGGTAAAAGTTGATTTGTTTGATTTGATTGGCCCCTCTCAATCAACTGTAAGGGCAACCTATATGCCTAGTATGTGAAGGTATTTCGCCGACCTCAAGTCTCAATTACCTACCCAACTGCCTAGCTTTACCCCGCCGTGTCGGACCCAGTTTCTCAGGCAATGAACTCGCTCTAGCGTATCCGCGCCTATTGAGAGCCTTTGAGATGTTAGCGTCAGCTTGGCTAGGCTGAACTGTCTCTCGCAGTCAGTCGCCATCGCCGGAATGACAAAGACGTCCAGACTTCTCAACAAGCAGTACTGATTGATAAGGCCTATACTGATACTGATTGATTGATTACCATGCGACTGATACTGATTGATTAGCTTATCAGTAACTGCCAAGATATAACGTAGTTGTGCTTTCAGCCCAAATGTGTTCGCCGCTCCTATAATCCTCAGCCTAAGTGGCAGCAGCTCGCGGTACATGCACCTTTCGAATAAGGTCGTTCTTATTCCAGCTCCCAAGACACTCTGTCATCTCAATTATCTCTGCCCCGAGGCATACACAATTATATAAAACAGTACGACGAGTATCTGAAAAAATATATTCGGCCTTGTCCGATATAGGTGCAATCGAGAGAACGTTAATAGCCATCTTATGCAGCCGCGGGTATTCTATCTGTTGCTCCTCTCTGGTCTACTACGCAAGGGGACTAACTGCAATCTTGTAGGGAGAACTGTTAATAAACTTCTCCAGCTTATTCTTATAGTTATGAGTCTCCGTTACGTCGAGCGACTGCGCCAGCTTATCATCTGCTGTCATCTGGATCTCCTGGGCCTCCTCTGGAGCACTGGCAACGGGAAGATCTTTATATTGACTCCATACCTGCCTGGCCTTATTGATCGCACTATCATGCCAATCGTCGTGCCAGTTCTGGCGGAGGTATTTCAGTCGCTTTGATAGGTGCCCCCAGCCTTGAAGCTGCCAGTAACTGGGGATATAAATGCTAGACCACGATATTGGAGGCGCTTCAAAATCGAGGATGGCTTAAAGACCAGTAGATTCGAGGGGAGTCAACGCATAATAAAAGTCCCACTTGCCATTTAACGACAAGAAATCTTCGGGTATGTAGTAGGCTCGCGCAGGAAGGCAATTCCTTCGAAAGACGGTTTCGTTCTTATAGTTATTTCTCCCTTGGACCTCCTGAGATGAGATGCCGTGAACTATTACCATTTTCAAAACGTAGAGACTATGAATATGTCGCCAAAAGTTGTCTTGATTAGAGAGGAGCAGCTCGATTGCTACGAAGCGCAGGTTATTTGCGCTCCCCAGGGTGTTTATGAGTCATGCTCTGACGAGCCCCAACTGGAGCGGAGACATTTCAAAGTTGTCCAAGGGTGGATACTGGTCCTGCTTGACGTCGGAAAACCTGACGGAATTCGTGTTTCTGCAAGAGGAGAGGGGGTGAGTGAATACCCCAGAACTCGACATCAGGGGCTCGCTCCACCGACATGATGGCAGGAGCTACTGCAAGGCGGTGCATTGGGGTGGTCGGAAATATTCAGCCGGCCAAACAGGAACGTGAAGAACTAATTTTCCAGTTTTGATCGCAGTCAGCCTTAGGAGGCGTAATTATCTCCGCAACTCAGCGTCGGGAAACGTAGCGGCATTGTAGGTGCGGTGGGCCTCTCAACGGGCCACATTGCATGCAGGGTTTGCACATAGTGTTGGATTATGACCCTGTATTACGAAACCTCTGATAGATCGATATCCTGACCTTAGTCAGAAGGGGCGTGAGATGATATAAAACCCCTCTTGAGAAAAGAGGGGCCGGAGGCATCCAAGATCAATATAATCATCAGATTCTGGATACACACTCTATTGAACATTATCCCTGAGATTGAATGTGCCGTACGCTATCCAGCACATAGTAAATCGATAGCATGATTCAATTCTAGCATCAGACTTCAGGGGTGTGTCCGCAGCTCAGCGTCGGAAAACGCAGCGGTATTGCAAGGACCAACAGTCTCGCGTATCGTGATACGGTGCGGCTCCACAATCGGTCACAAGACGTACGAGGTTTGTACATTGAGAGTTTTCTCCAATTCTGACCCCGATCAGCTTTGGGGGCGTGTCTGTAGTTTATCATCGGAAAATGCAGCGGAATTGCGAGGGTCGATTGTCCTGCGGTGGGCGCGTTGCGGCTCAACCCGTCACACTACTTGTACATACTACGTACAGATGTGAAATTGAGAGCAAGGGTAGCCACATCCAGTAGGGGTCAAACTAGCTGATGTTTGCTAAACTACACAGCAGTCGGCCGAAAGCCATGACTATGCTTTGAAGGCTCGGAAGTCAAGCCACGGTGAAGTTCCAATCACAACGATGTATAGTTACTTGGTTATTGTTTTATTTGTATTTGAAGTTGATGGGTAGTTTTGTTGATCGTGTAAGTGGGGGTGGTCCACTAATCGGTTGGTCCAGTAATAGGGTAGCTGACTTATAGGAACCCGTAGGGTCGGTTCTAGATACATGACATAGCGCGACAAGCAGAAAGACCAGAGTTAGGCATCTGGCAATTCAGCTCTACTGCGAAGAGTTTTAGCTATATCGCTATCCTCATGATGTTTCTAGCCACTAATGTGCTCGTTTGCGAGGCGGTAGCGATAACTCTTATTCTCTATTCTATTTAATATCAAAACTGATACTAGAGTGAGATCCCTGGTCTTATTTAACATCTAGGCTCTTTCTAGACTGACTCTTACTCTGTGATAGTGTCTATGAGCCGGAATGAGGCAAGGCCTGAGTTGTATACTTGGCGTTGCCTGATAGTAATAATAATATATAACCCTTCTCTTAAAATTAGGCTGGCTTTTCTGAGGTCTCTTTTAATTTTATTCTATTAGTAGTTTTAATAGTGAGGTTATTAATATTTATACTAGTTAATACCTGCTTCCTATTAAGTATACTTATCCAGACAGTACTTTATATATCTACTATAGAATCCAGTTTTTTTAAAGTTAATAATATATAAATATCTTATAGAATTAGTTATAGAATAGGAATATCTTAGATAATAATTATTCTAGTAATTTTAAATAAGTATTTACAGGCTTTTAATATTAATAATTATATATATAAAAATAGAAGAATTTAATCTTTAGAAATAATTTATTAGATATATAATATAATATTTTATTTTATTAGAAAATAGTTATTAGTAGTAAATAGAATAATAGTAATTAAGATTATTATATAGATTATATATATAATACTTATTATAGTTATTTTTTTTATTTTTTTAAGAGATATATATAGCTAAAATAATAATAACTTTATTAATTTAAACTATTAGCTAGTATTTTTATTAAATATAATTAATAAGTTTAAAGCTTATATATATATA
>NW_025764618.1:0-12509 GCF_021365365.1 Ilyonectria robusta
ATAGAGTATTTTATAGTATAAAATTTTTTATATACTTTTCTTAAGATAAGTAAATAAAAGGAAAGTTTTATACTTATCTATTAATATTACTATAGATTAAAGTAGTAAATTAAAAGTAAGATTAACTAGATTAAGATTAAGCTTAAAAGATCTTATAATATAGTATATAAGATAGAGTAATTATAGGCCTATTTTAATAGAAGTAGTAAATTTATATAAAATAAGAACTATAAAAGAGATTACTCTAATTAAATTAAAAAAATTCCAGGAAGATTTTATACTCTAGCTATAGAAGTAGAGGTAGAGAGATTCTAGTAGATTTCTATTAAGAAGTTACTAAAAGAGGGAGTATTAGAAAATATAAGCTTTAGGTTAGTAAATATAATACTATAAAAACTGAATAGTAAGCTACTAAAATAAAAAGCTAGAGATAAGTCTTTAGAATTTACTTATTTTAAGTAACGTGTATGATAAGCGAGTGGGACAAATAAGCGAGCGTGACACTTGTACTGTACAGCTAAAAGTGTAAACTTTAAAATTTCTAAAATAGGCTATAAAGCTCTAAGATTTTTAGGAAATTAATTTTAGATATTTAACTAAAAGCTTAATAAGCTAGTCTTTTTTTTATATTTTTAAACAAATTATTAAGCTAGTTATAAATAAAAATAGTAAAAAACACAGTGTGAATTTGATCCTGCTAGCGCTATATATATATATAATCTAAAAAAATTCTGAAAAATAATATATATTATAAATAAGTTAAAGCTAAAGTTTTAGCTATTTTAGGCTTAGTTTGAATTTCTAATGATTTTTTAAAAATCGTGATTTAAGGTGAAAATCAGAGTGTCACGCTTGCTTGTTTGTCCCACTCGCATATCATATACGTTATTATAAAACTGGCTATTTAGCTAAAGACTGCTAGAGTAGAAATTACTTAAAATCTAAAAGTACTAGTAAATTAATAGTAGATATATATTATATTAATATTTAGATTAAAGAGTTAGATTTTTTAAGAAATAAGTAGATATAAAAAGAGGATTAACTCTACTTATATTTAAAGATAAATTAATATTAATAAGTCTAACTATTAAAAGTAAGATATTTATTTTAAGAGTCTATAAGGCAGAGGAAGTAAATATAGATATAGATATATATATAGAGGTAGATATTATTAGTACCTACTTAGTATAATATCTTAATCTTAAATTATAAGATAATTAGTAGATACTAGTATTATAAGCCTATAATAGAGATATTATACCTATAGGCTAAGTCTACTAATTAACCTTCTTTCTTATTAATAGTAATTACTATCTATAGAAAATCTGCTGACTTTTTATAAAGGTAAATTAAAATAAAAATACTAGTGATTTCTTGTTATTTTTATATTTAATAGAATTAAAAGAGATTTAAATTAATATAAGTAAGAGTATCTAATAATATAAGATATTCTTAATTACTATATTGGAGGATTTTATAAGAGAAATTATAAAAAATTAAGAGAAGGTATATATTTACTATACCTATAGTATATTATTACTAGATAAATACCTAATAGAAATCTTTAATAAAGAATCTAAACTACTAGGAATAGTATTACTACCTAAGTTTAAAAAAGAAAGAGGTATTTTTAATAAAGAAGCAGCTAAGATACCACTCTTATTAGAAGGGGCTAAATATACTATTAACTTCTAGAAAGATAAAAAACTACCCTATAGGCCTATCTATTTATTAAATAGAGATAAGTAACTATCTTAGTATAATTAGATAACTTACTAACCTGTAAACTATTAGTAAAGATCTAATAGAGGTATAGCAGGTAAAAACTTATAGTAATAAGATACTAAATAGTAATAACTTCTCTAAGAGAAACTAACTTCTAGGCCTGAATTATAGTATTAGAGATACTACCTAAGGGCTCAGTAATAAATTTAGCAGTTAATTACTATATATTTCTATAAGTATATATAGCTTGGAATATTTACTAATAACTAAGGCTATTTAAATTAGATTTAAGATTAATAGAAATATCAGATTATTTACTAGACTATATTAAGAAGTTTTAATATCAGGCTATAGTATAATAAAGCTTTTTAAAATTTAAGAAGATTAGTAGGATATTTAATAAGGAAATAATAGGAATAACTTACTATATTATACTTTATCTTATTATATTTATATAAAGTATAATAGGTAATTAGCAAAATATAATTATAAATAAATTTAAGATATTAATATTTATTTTAAAGGTATAAGAAGTAGAATACTTTACTCTTATATTAACTTAAAAAGCTATTAGTATATATAGAAGAAAAAGCCTATAAAACTATATAAAAACCCAATAAAGAAATTATAATAAAAAATTATTAGAAAAAAAAATAGAAATCTAAAAATTATCTCTAAAAGCTATAAGAATAAAAAAAGAAATTATTAGATATTATAATATAATTTAAGAAAAAATATTAAAAAAAAGAAAATAAATAAAAGATAAGTATATAGTAAAATCTTTTATAATTAATAAAATAGCTATTTATAGCTAGTAACTTCCCAATAAATAATAAGCAGACTGGCAACTAATTGCAAGTAGGGTATAAATATAGATCCTAAGAAAGGAATATATAAGAACTAATAGCTAAATATAAGAACAGTCAAACTACTATCGAATAGTATTGCCTACAGACTTAGCAACTATAAGGCCTAAGGGACTAGGCCTTTAGGAAGGGGGGTAATTATAAGAATCTCGGCCTATTTAGCCGACCCGGCGGATATCCGCCTGGTAGGCCCATACTAAGCCCTAAGGAGGCCTACCTAGGGCTTGGGATATAGATATATAATAGAGGCGAGTCTCTATCTCTGAAGGCTTGCTAAGTTGAAGTCTAATACTATTACCCTTTCTATCTTTAAGTCCTATTCCTTACCTGGTTATAGTTCTTAGCTACTAACTCTTATAAGATTTAGTAATATTTTAAGAATTATAAATTAGTAAATATTTATAAGAAATAGAATAAGTAATATAAAAATTTAAAATATTATATTTCTATTAATAATTTTATAAAGTAAAAAAAAAGAAATTTTATTAAATTTATAATTAAAAAAAAGTAATAAGATTATTTAGATAAAGGTTAAAAATAAGCTACTATTTTAAATTACTAAGAAAAGAAAAAATAAAATTACTATTTTTATAATATTTCTTTTTAAAAATAGAAATAGAAGGTTTTAATATAAAAAAATAAAAAGATAATAAGACTATCTTAAAAGTAAGCTTATAAATATACTTTTTTATAAAAAAACTACTAATAATCTATTTTATAATAATTTTAATAGTTAGTAGCTTAATAATAACTTTTAATAGAATTATAAAAGTAGTTATATTAAAGTATTTTTTTATTATACTAATAATTATTATATTACTATTAGCTTTTATAATAAGTAATTAGATAATTAATATCTATATAGTAATAAATTTAGTATTATTATTCTTATTACTATTAAGTCTAAATACTAACTTATTTTTATTACTTTTTATAGTAATAGAATTATTATTACTATTAGAGGATATAATATTAAAAGATAAATCAATAATAATTTTTATAAAAATTTTACAAGTTTTAATAAGAATTTATTAAAAAAAAAAAAAAGAATTTAAATTAAATTTTAATTAAAAAGTAAAATATAAAAGTAATAAAGATAATATAAAAAATAGTAATATTATAATTATTATATTACTTATATATAATAGATATTAAAATAGAAATCTCTTAAAATAGACTTTTTATAAAAAAAGAGAAAATTATAAAATTAAGAAATTTAAATAAATATATATTAAAAATACTATTATTACCTAAAAGGCTATTATTAAGATTAATAATAATACTACTAAAAGTAATAAAAAAAAATATAATAGTAATAAATTAGAAGATATATATTTTTATTAAAATCTAAATTAAAATTAATATTACTAATATTACTAATATTACTAATATTACTAATATTACTAATAATATTAATATTATTAAATCAGATTATATATTTAGTAGATTTTATAATCTTTTTAGAAAATTAATAGGATTATTTATATTTTCTAGCTAAAAAAACTATAAAAATACTATAAGAAGTAGATATAATTAAATCTATCTTAAAAATAATAAGCTTATTAATAATATTAGACTTAATATCTATAGTAAGAGTATATAATTATAGAGTATAATTTAAAATTCTATATTAAAATAGCTTAATTCTTTTATAATATATAATTACTATAGAAATAGTATATTTAATATTATTATTAAGGATTTTATATAGCCTAGAAGAGTATAAGCTTATAAAAGTATATAAATTACTCTTATTAATAATATTAAAATTAGGAATTTTAAAATATAAAATAATAATAGAAAGTTACTATTAAATTACTAGCTATAAAGTTATTATATAATAAATAGGCTAGATAGTAGAAAGATAATAACTACTTTAGTATAATTAAATAACTTACTAATTTACAAATTATTAATAAAAATTTAATAGAAATATAATAAGTAAAGATTATAGTAATAAGATATTAAATAGTAATAACTTCTTTAAAGAAATTAACTTTTAGATTTAAATTATTATATTAAAATACTATTCAAAAACTTAGTAATAAATTTAATAGTTAATTACTATATATTTCTATAAGTATATATAACTTAGAATATTTACTAATAATAAGGTTATTTAAGTTAGATTTAAAATTAATAGAAATATTAAGTTATTTACTAGATTATATTAAGAAGTTTTAATATTAAGCTATAATATAATAAAGCTCTTAGAAAATTAAAAAGATTAGTAGAATACTTAATAAAAAAATAATAAAAATAACTTATATTATATTATATTTTATTATATTTATATAAAATATAATAGATAGTTAGTAAAATATAATTATAAATAAGCTTAAGATATTAATATTTATTTTAAAGTATAAAAAGTAGGGTATTTATTTTTATATTAACTTAAGAAGCTATTAATATATATATATAGAAAAAAAGCCTATAAATTATATAAAAACTAGTAAAGAAATTATAATAAAAAATTATTAAAAAAAAAACCTAAAAAAGACTATTTCTAAAAGCTATAAAATAAAAAAAGAAATTATTAAATATTATAATATAATTTAAGAAAAAAAATTAAAAAAAAATTAAAAAAAAAAATATATATAATAAAATCTTTTATAGCTAATAGAATAGCTATTTATAGCTAATATCTTCTTAATAAACAATAAGTAAATTAGTAACTAACTATAAGTAAGATATAAATAGATTTTAAGAAAGAAATATATAAGAACTAATAGCTAAATATAATAATAGCTAAATATATATAGTATAGTATTACTTATAGATTATAGTATTTATAAAACTTAAGAAATTAAGCTTTTAAGAGGGGAAGTAATTATAAGAATCTCAGCTTAATTAGCTAACTTAATAGGTATCTACTTAAACCTCTAATTTTATAACTTTAAAATAATCTATTTAAAGCTTAAAATATAAAAATATATAATAGCTAATAAGTTTCTATTTTAAGAGATTTATTAAGTTAAAGTTTAATCTTATTACTTTTTTTACTTTTAAACTTTATTTCTTATTTAGTTATAACTCTTAGCTATTAACTTTTATAATATTATATATTTTTAATAGATTTATTAAGTTTTTATTAATATTTTCTTTTTATAAGAGTTAGGGCGGCATGCCTAACCTTGTAAAAGACCCCTCCAGCCGTAAGGCCAAAAAGATCAATCAATTCAAGTAAAGCTGCATTACTTAATTGTGCCGCACATCTATTGATAAGGCACTGGGCCGAGGGCTCTCCGAGCCCTAGCCGAATCCCTTACACTTTTATATTTTAAAATATAGCTATTTATATCTATTAAAAATAAAAATAAATTCTTTATTTATAATATAAGAATATTAATTAAATAGTATTTAGTTTTTTTAGCTTTACTTAATATTATTAAATAGATTAAAGTCATATAATAATCTTAAATAGTAGGAATAAATAATAAATACTTTACCTAATATTAAAAAAAATAGTAGCTAAATAATAAGATTATTACCTACTAATCTCTACTTAAAGCTTCTATTTAACCCCTCTAACTTTAATCCTATTATCTATAATTAATAATCTTACTATTTACAGTTAATAACCTTAAGATAGTAATTTTATTTTAAGTAATAGAATATAAAAGAAATATCTCTTATTATTAAAAAACTAACTTCCCTTCTAATACTTATTCTATTATAATTAATTTTTAATATAGTAAATTTTACTTAACTAGCTTTTTTTTAAAAATAACCTATTATATTTATATTATAAATTCCAACTTTAATATAATCTTAAATTCTCTTAAAATTTAAAAAATAAATTAGAAAAATAAAAGCTAAATTTCCTTTTAAGCTTTCTTAAAAAAGAAAATCTTTTTAAGCTATTACTATACTATCTATAATACTTAAATAAAAGCTAATAAATTATATTAAGTTGGTATAGATACTAGCTATATAGAGTACTAGCTAGAGGGGGGATTTAAATAACTTAGGTTATTATTAGTATTGGGGATCTTAAGGTATTAAGTTGGGTTATGGGAGTTTTTAGTATATGTATTAAAATTAAAGTTAAAAAAGTTAAATAGAATTCTAGTAAAGAAGAAAAAAGCAGCTTAAAACTTAAAACTTAGGCCTTGGTAACTGTAATATATATATAATAAAAATACAGTAAATTTAAATATTAAATTCTCTTATTAAGGGTTAATTAAATAGTATATAGTATTACTTTCTATACTTTTTAAAAGAGTTTTATTAAGATTCTTAATTTTAATAAGTATATTAATATTAAAATAGTAAAAAAGCTTTTTTTTAAAGCTTTTTAAGATTATTACTAACTAGTTAATAATATTTTATAGGCTTTATATTTTATATTTTTAGCTTTTTTATATAAAATATTACTTTTTAGAGTTTTTATTTATTTAATTAACTACTAGTCTACTATTTTTATAGCTATTTCTTTTTAAATTTCTTTTTTTTAATTTAGGAATTATATTTTTCTTTTTTATAAGACTTTTACTATATATTTAAATTATATTAGAAGTATTTATTATATTTTCTTCTACTACCTGCTAATTATATTTAATAGGCTAGTTTTTTATTTTATAAAATAGTATAATCTTTTATATAGAATTTTTTCTTTTTTATAACTTAATCTTTTATTTGTTTTTATTATCTTTTAAGTTTAATATTATAAAAAGTTATTTTATTCTTTTTTATATATTACTTATAATTTTAAAAGACTAATATAAAAAATATTATAAATATATATATATTTATTTAAAAGTATAAGCTAGTATACTTATATATGTATAATATTAAGAACTTAACATAGTTTAATATAATAAGATATAAGCTTTTTTTTTTAAAAAAAAACTTAAGATTTTTTATAAAAAGTTTAATAAAATTTTCTTTTTTAAGCTATAAAAGTAAGTAGGTCTTATTATAGTAATATACTTATTTTCTAATTATATTTTATTAATATTCTACTATAGCTACTTAAATTTTACCTAGATAAGTTATTTAAGTTTTTACTTTAGATATATTAGTTAATTTTATATTCTCTTTATTTTAAATATAAAAGTTAGATCTATATTCTTAAAAAGCCTTTATAAAAGCTATATTAATAATACTATTCCTTCTATTATTATATATAAATTAAGTTATTTATAATAATATAGTTTAATTTTTTTATATGTTATTAATATAATAGTAGAAGTAGTATTTAAAAGTTTAATTTATGAACTTTATTTAGCTATTAATTTAAAAGTAAAAAGCTATTAAAAGCCTTTATTTTATATATAATATATAGAGTTGCAAAATTAGTTAGTATATACTAACTAAATACTAATTCTCTTAGTATTTAGTTAGTATATACTAATTGCAATTAGTATTTAGTTAGTATTAACTTATATTAATACTAACTAATTTAAATTAGTATTTAGTTAGTATATACTAATTTTCTTTAGTATTTAGTTAGTATTTATACTAATTAATATTTTAGTATTTAGTATTTTAAAATACTAAAATAAAATTAATAGAATAATATAATTATTTAAATTTTACTGTATTTATTTATTATTTTCCTATACTAGTTATATCTATTTAAATAATTATATAACTAATAAATAGGTATATACTTAATAAATAATAATATAATATTATAAGAACTAAATAATTAATAAATAGCTATATAATAATATATAGAATAAATTAATTAATTTATAAATAGGTTTAATAATAATATAAAAATAAATTAATTTAAATTAAAAATAAATCTATTATAACTTAATTTCCTCTTTAATTCTATCTTTAATTTTTTCTTTCTTTTTTAATTCCTTAAAGCTTCTATACTAGCTTTTTAATAAAATCAGCTATTTTACTATATTAGGTAAAAGTCTATTTCTTAACTTAGTAATAATATTATTACTAATAGAAAAAGTACTTTCTATACTAGCTAATATAGCTGGAATAGCTAAATAACATCTAGCTAATATAGCTAAATTGGGAAATCTTATAAAATTATTTCTCTAATATTCTAGAATATTAGTTATTAAATTAAGGTTAGTAATTAAATTAGATATAAAGTAAATAATTAAATATACTAACCTTTTTAGGTAAGACTGCTTTATTTATATAAATAAGGTATTCCTCTTCTTTAGGAATATTACTTATATAAAATTCATTATCTAATTCTTTATTAGAAGATTTAGCTTTTAATTAATTATCTTAACTTAATTTATTAAAGGATATATTCAATTTAATTAGATGCTGAAAATTCCCTCTTTTAATTTTAATTCTATTAAATAATTAGTAATTAGCTTATAATATAAAAAGATATTTTTTAACTTACTTTTAATAATTTAATTTAAATAGACTTATAATATCTTAACTAATAAAAGAATAAAAAGCTAATAAGCCTTTATCTTTAAAATGCATTAATCTAAACCTAAAGTTTAAAATAATACTATAAAGATAAAACTTAAAGCTAGTTATATTTCTATTAATTAGCTTTTTAAAAAAGTATTTTTCTGGCTTATTTATACTAGCTACTATAGCTTTTAAAAGGTATAAATAAAAGAAAGCCTAAATAATAAGTTAGTAATATTATTTAATAAATAGTATTTAATACTTACTAATTAATATTTTTTATTACTATTAGTAATAAAAGCCTTATATAATATATTTAGCTTATTATAAATTTAATAAATATATAATAAGCCTTCTTCTTAATAAGGAAACTTAATATTTAAATTTACTATATTTTTATTATATATATATTATAGTTACTAAGGCCTAAGTTTTAGATTTTAAGCTACTTTTTTCTTTTCTATTAAAATTTTATCTAACTTTTTTAACTCTAATCTTAATAAATATACTAAAAACTCCTATAACCTAATCTAATACCCTAAGATCCTTAATACCAATAATAACCTATTTAAGTTATTTAAATCCCCCCTCTAACTAGTATTTTATATAGCTAGTATCTATACCAACTTAATATAATATAATAACTTCTAGAATTAGAGGTTATATTAGGCCCTAGTAATATCCTAGAAAAAAACTTAACTTCTTAAATTAGAATTATTAATATTTTTAGCTAAATTATAAAATATAGCTATTTTTATTTAGATATATAGAATAAAATTATAAATAAGAATTTATTTCCTTGCCTATTAACCCTAGTCCTATTATTAAGAAGTAAATAGTATCTAAAAATAGCTAATATAATCTGTTAGCTTCTATTTAGGCGTTGCAGATAGTATAGCAATAGCTTAAATAGATTTTCTTTCTTAAGAAAGCTCAAGAGGAAATTCAGCTTCTGTCTTTCCGATTTGTCTTCTAGATTCTGAGAGAATCCGAGATTATGTTGGAGTTGGGATTTATAATATGGATATAATAGGTTATTCCTGGAAAGAGCTGCTTGAGTGAAATTTGCTATATTAAAAATTAGTTGTAATGGGATAAGTATTATAAGGGAAGTTAATTTTTTAATAATAGAAGATATTAGTCTCTCTTATATCTTATTACTTGGGATAAGGTTACTATCTTAAGGTTATTAATTATAGATAGTAAGATTATTAATTATAGATAATAAAATTGAAATTAGAGGGGTTAAATAGAAGCTTTAAGTAGAGATTAGTAGGTAATAATCTTATTATTTAGCTATTATTTCTTTTAATATTAGATAAAATACTTATTATTTATTTTTATTATTTAAGATTATTATATAATTTTAATTTATTTAATAATATTAAGTAAAGCTAAAAAAAACTAAATAAATAAGAATTTAATTTCTTTATTTATTAATTTTAATTTTATTATTAAAAAGTAAATAATATTTAAAAATAGCTAATATAATTTATTAGTTTTTATTTAAATATTATAAATAATATAGTAATAGCTTAAATAGATTTTCTTTTTTAAAAAAGCTTAAGAGGAAATTTAGCTTTTATTTTTCTAATTTATCTTTTAGATTTTAAGAGAATTTAAAATTATATTAAAGTTGGAATTTATAATATAAATATAATAGGTTATCTTTAAAAAGAGCTACTTAAGTAAAATTTATTATATTAAAAATTAATTATAATAGAATAAGTATTAAAAGAGAAGTTAATCTCTTAATAATAGAAGATATCTTTTTTATATTCTATTACTTAAAATAAGATTACTATCTTAAGATTATTAATTATAGATAGTAAGATTATTAACTATAAATAATAGAGTTAAAGTTAGAGGAGTTAAATAAAAGCTTTAAGTAAAGACTAGTAGGTAATAATCTTATTATTTAGTTACTATTTCTTCTAATACTAATAAATACTTATTATTTATTTCTACTATTTGAGATTACTATATAGCTTTAATTTATTTAATGATATTAAGTAAAACTATAAAAACTAAATATAATAAGTTTTTAGCTATAGTAGTATAAAATTAACCTTGTAATCTTATTAAAGGTTTAATAAAAACCTTAAATAAAGCTTTAATTTCTATTAAAAAAGCCTATTTAAGATTAAATAAAAAGACCTAAAAATAGCTATTAGTTATAATATAGAAAATAAAAGAGTAAATAAACTAACCTCTTTATATTTCTTATTATTAGTATTTTTATAAATATAATATAAAGAGTTTTTTAATTTAATACTAAATTCCAGTATTTTAAATGTTAAATTCCATTTAGTAGAATTATCTATAATTATAATTAGCTTTAAATTGTATTTATTAAGCTTAATAAGAATATTAAGCTAAATAAGAAGAATAATCTTACCTAAAGAAATTAGCTTTTTATTAGTAAGAAGCTTATTTTCCCTTAATAGCTGTTTAACTTTAGTTGTATATTTAGTTAAAATAGCTATTCTTCAAATTTAAGTTATAATAGCTAAAAGAAGGTTAGCTATATAAATTATAAATGGAAATAAGTTTATTACTTACTAGTAAGCTTATTAGAGCTATTAAAAGCTATATTATTTAAATTAGATAATATAACTTCAGATTTCTTATTTAAAAGGAATTCTTTAAGGATATCTTATACTATAAGATTAATTATATAAGCTATATAGCGAATATTATTTATTTCCTTATTTAAAGATATATTATCTTTAAATAGAGCTATAAATATATTATTATTTGCTGTATTATCTCTAGTAATACTATTATAAATTATTAGTAAATTAATTTGCTTATTTATATAAATAAATAGCTTACCTAAAAATAGTATTATCTTAAATTAAAGAATAAGAAATTAAGCTATTTTTAAATTTCTTATATATATAAAGCCCAGTATGACTTTTAATAAGCTAATTAAAGTCTATTTAAAAGTTAGTTAAAATAATTTAATTAGCTACATTTTAAATAGGGATTTATTAATATATTAAGAAATTCAAAATAATATTTACTTATCTATAAGCTTATAAATAAGGTTAAAATCCTTATCTATAAAAATAAGAATAATATCTAAATAGGCTATTTATGTATTTAAAGTCTATATATTAAATATAAGGGAAAAAGTCCTAAAAGTTAATATATTCTATTCTAGTTGCTTATTTAATTGTAATTAGCTATTATTAAAGATATCTAATAAGATACCTTTAATCTTATCCCTATTAATAATAGGACTAGCTTAAAATATTATTAGTATATATTAATATATAAATAGCTAAAATAACTTACTTATTATAATAGGTTAGAAGATCTTAAAAGCTATTAGAATTTAAGATATTAAAAGATAGATTATTTTCTATAAGAAAATAAAGAATCTTTTTAAAGCTTCTTCTTTTAAAGCTATTAGATAAATTAAATAAATTTTCTAGACCTTTTATTCCTAATATTTAGGTTAAAAGGACTATAGACTTTATAAAATCTACTTCTATAAAAATTAGTATTAAAGTTTAAATTAAATTAATAAAATAACTTACTTCTTTTTCTAGTAGATTCAGATTG
>NW_025764619.1:0-12270 GCF_021365365.1 Ilyonectria robusta
ATGAACATGGCGTTCAGGTCGTAGTGGATCATTACTCCGACGGTGTCGGAGCTCTGGGCTAGGTCAGCTTATGTTACAATGGTTCAGAGAGACATCACTCACGCTTGACATGAAGATGATTCCGCCACAGATCAAGCCGAACGAAGCCAACAGCTCAGTCGGAGGTCGAGACGGGAGAATTGACTTTGGCGGCTTGAGGAACATGAGAACGTACATAAGACCCCTAGCCAAAGAAGCACCAAGAAGCAGGTTTCCCCATTGTTGACCATGCTGGAGACCATGGTATGCTGCTGATGCGAGTTTATGGCCTCGAGCCGCTTTAAAATACTATGGGCACATGGGAGTGCAAATTGCTGCGTGAACTTGCCTGTACATGCAGAAAGATGCTTTGGGCGGGGGTTTTTCTCTGTGAGATGTGCCGCTATCGCGAGACGGGCTTGGTGAGCTATCAAGTCAAATGCAACGTACGAGACTTGTGTGTTGATATCACGAAGCCAGTCTCAGTGCATAAACTTAAGTCGGATGGGCATATTCATCTCTGCAGCGCGTTGAATGTAGTCTCGCTACTTCTTCTCAAGCATCGTCTCAAGGGCTTGGTGAAGATACAGAAGATCTCCTCTGCCACTGACTAGGAATGACTTCACGTCCTTGTGAGCAGTCTCAGTAGGGCTGTTAACCCTCTGGCCAAAGCTGCGATAGTTATCGATAAAACACTTTGCCCATTGAAGCCTCCAAGCCACGTATTCCTTAGAGATGTAACGGAGGATGTGATGCTGAAGAGGATATGTGTCATTAAGCTTCTTCCACCGGGCTTCAAAGTCAACCTCAGTGGGAGCATACACAACGCGTTTCCGGGCCTCAAACATCCCTTGGCGACTAGATGATAAGGCCACATTGGCAGCTTCAGGTGTATCGTCAGATTCGGAATCGTCGTCTTCAAGGTCATCGGGGTCATCAGCATTCCATCGTGATCTAATCTTAGCCCTTACATTAGCGTCAATATGCCACATACAGAGTTGCTGCTGGGCAGTAGGGAAAACCTGGCTCAGGGCATTCTTGAGACCCTTTTCCTTATCTGTAATGACTACAGATGGAGCTGGAAGATGAAGATCTCGTCTACAGGCATCGAGTTGTTGACAAAGCCAGCGATATACGTCCTCTTTCTCGTTATCAATAAGGCCGAAGGCGAAATTCACAACAGACCTCTAATCAGAGACACCAGTCACTTGGAAGAAGGGCATTTTAAAGCAGTTGGTTTTATATGTGTTATCGAGACCCAGGACCTCATGAAAACGCTTCCACTGTGTCTCACACCAAGGGTAAGTCCAGAAGATGCCTTGAATGCGATGTTCATCATTATCCTCATATTTGATGAAATGCCGCAGGACGGTATGATCGAAGGATCGAAATCCAAGCTTGAGTTGCTGTTAGTCCGCTAAGAAACTGAGAGCGGAGACGTTGCCGATCATTATAGATATCCTTCTGCGTAAAATAACTTGGCGTTGATGATGAAAGACGTAGGATTTCTCCCATTTCTCATGCAGGGAGAGAATTTAGCTGAATAAGCGACTTTGCGAGGCTTTGCTGTGTTGAGGTTCTCTTCCGGAAGACAGTGTGGGCAGAGGGGTCATGAGAGGCAGGATGATTATGACACCCTTTAGTCTCATAGATCCAGAAATGGTTCGTATTTCCATTGCATTATGCGGTGATTTTGAACGGGCAGTTGATGGGTCTTCCTGTCAGCTGTGTCCGCAGGATGCCTCCTGAGCTTTGGCTGTGCCGTCTCTCTGACAGCACTCGCTGCGCCGTACTACGCTGAGAATGCTCCGGGACCTCTGAAGCTGTTTGCAGCAGCAACTTTCCCACTGGGTCTTGTTCTCGTCGTGCTTATCGGCGCCGACCTCTTCACCGCAACCACAATGGTGAGTTGAGGACTATTTCATGAAAAGCCTGATCGTCATTAACACTATACTCGTTAGTTCACCATGGTAGCGACCCTCCACGGCCGGCTGCCGGCCCGATCATTCTTTGTGTGGTTGGTATATTCTCTTCTAATAGATGACTTGTCGTTTCCACTATTAAATCGCCTGCATTGTCAGTGTCAGTGATTGAGTCGTGCAATATACAGTCACATAATCTCGGAAAAGAGAACTTGAGAGAAAAAGAATGCCGGTGGCCGTGGGAGGCCAAGCACTAGCGGGATGTGGTTTGACTGTATTAGTTGAAATCAGGAGGTTCGCCGAGAGCATTCGAAAAGTGTCCTTGGAGGGTGGGAGGCTTTTAACATCAGATCATAGCATCACATCATTCCAAGCCAAGCACTTGGAGCGGTAGATATGAGCATCTCCGCGGCAGTTCGGACGTCTCCTTGGAGATCTAGCGCCGGCTGGGACCCTAAACGGCAAGCTCAATAACGTCCCGCTAGCTATTGCGGGGATTTTGCGCCTGGTAATTGACCTCCTGACTGTTTCTGTTGGTAATAAAACCCTGTCACATCCAGTGTATAAGCCATTACTGCACTGCGCATTCCATTTTGGCGTAGTGGCAAAAATGCAACAAACCCTCTTCTATGGATCGTGGTCGAGCCCGTGACTCGTGCGCCTGCGTCTTACGTAGGTACTCTGTGTGTTACATCTAGCAGATGGAAGTGATCATGTGTGCGAGAAGCTCTTGGTATTCTTCCTATCTAATGAAGGTCTTTGGGTCAGTCGTATAGACGAAGAAACTGACGATGACCTCGGATGACCTCGGACAGCCGAGAGGCTCCGGATGCCTCGGGGTCTTTGACTTTATCTAGCTATTGACCTGATTGAGGGAAAAGCTAGACCGCTGGCGAGGCCGCTGATGAGGCAAGTGGCGATGGACGCCAATGATGAAAGACAGAAAGCTTGGCTGCCGTCATAACCGCAGAAATCCGATATCCCGATATGTGACACTGTGCCATGGTGCTGGAAGTGAATGGAGTGGGTCTTTCCGAGGACACAATTCGACGTTGATTTCAAATCCAATTATCTCATGATTCCGGGAGAGCTGGTATAAAGATTTCGCCACGATGGTGAAGATGGATCGGGTACTATCATTCCCATCGGCCTTGGAACAAACACCACCATGATGCGCCGTACCGTGTCCTCCAAGCTCATCTCCACCACAACATGGATACGCAACCAGCCCGTACGGCATTTCAGCCAGACTGCCGTCGCCATGAACGCTGAGCCACCAAGTTTCCCTTTCCAGCGTGCCTCGGGCATGGAGCCGCCGGCTGAGTTTGCGAAGCTCCGGGCTACGGACCCTGTTTCCAAGGTGAAACTGTTCGACGGCAGCCACGCTTGGCTGGTGACCAAGTACAAGGACGTCTGCTTTGTTGCTACCGATAAGAGACTCTCCAAGGCATGTCTTTGCATGGTTCAAAATGATTGCGTTGGGTTAACATTGAGCAGGTCCGCACGCGCCCAGGCTTCCCCGAACTGAGCCCCGGTGGAAAGCAGGCCGCCAAGGCCAAGCCGACATTTGTCGACATGGACGCTCCCGATCACATGCATCAAAGGCGAGTCTCCTGATTTCAATGTCTGGACCGTCTCTAACCATTCTCCAGGGGCATGGTCGAGCCGCTATTCACCCCTGAAGCCGTCAAGAAGCTCCAGCCGTACATCCAGAGGACTGTTGATGACCTCTTGGGCGCGATGAAGAGCAAGGGTTGCGCCAATGGCCCCGTTGACCTCGTGAAAGAATTCGCACTTCCAGTGCCGTCATATGTATGTTTGAGGATGAAGCCAATGGGCGTGAGCTGAGTTGGAATCAGATCATCTATACCATCCTGGGCGTTCCTTTCCATGACCTGCAGTATCTCACTACCCAGAACGCTATTCGAACCAATGGCAGTTCCACGGCCCGAGAGGCATCGTCTGCGAACAAGGAGCTGCTCAACTACCTCGCCGGCTTGGTTGACGAGCGTCTTGAGGAGCCCCAGGATGACCTCATCAGCAAGCTGTGCACCGAACAAGTGAAGCCTGGTATCGTTGACAAGTCTGATGCTGTGCAAATCGCGTTCCTCCTCCTCGTCGCCGGCAACGCCACCATGGTCAACATGATTGCTCTCGTAAGTATCTCTCATAAACATGAGAAGACCGTGCTGATAAGGCCAGGGCATTGTGACTCTATCCCAGCACCCCAAGCAGCTGGCCCAATTGAAGGCCGACCCCTCACTTGCGCCTGTGTTCGTCGAGGAGCTGTGCCGATACCACACTGCATCAGCGCTGGCGATGAAGCGAACAGCCAAGGAGGACGTTGAGATTGGCGGCAGGGTAAGCAATAAGCAATGACAGGTACAAAAAGCAGAGACAAAGCTAATTCATCGTCATCAGCTCATCAAGGCCAACGAGGGCATCATCGCCTCCAATCAGTCCGCCAACCGTGACGCCGACGTCTTTGAGAAGCCCGACGAGTTCAACATGAACCGCAAGTGGGGTACTAACGACCCTCTTGGCTACGGCTTTGGCGACCACCGGTGTATCGCTGAGCACCTCGCCAAGGCAGAGCTGTCAACTGTGTTCTGTAAGTTGTCAATGATTCAAAAATCAATTTGGCTGGAAGCTAATCTGCATACAGCAACTCTCTACCGCGAGCTACCCGACCTTAAGGTGGCCGTTCCCGTTGAAAAGGTCAACTTCACTCCGCTGGGCGGAGATGTCGGTGTCGTGGAGTTACCAGTGACCTTTTAGTAATATTACGGCCCAGTCTTGTTGCGGCCTGGTCCTCCGAAACAGCGATGGGCTGAAAATATGACGGTCGGGTCTAAGCTAGGGGCATGAGGTAGGTCCGAGGCCTAAGATGTATGATCTAGTGGATCAGGACGTCGTAGTGAGCAATGTGGATGTCACGTTTGAACTATGCTATTGTGACTCTGTTGCAGCAACTTGTGCTTACCTTGAAGGAGCTGAAGGCCTTGAACTTACCTACACCTCGGCAACCTTTGGCTCTTTACTACACATTTTAAATAGCAATAGAAAACCACAAGCAAGGCGGAAGCAGTTTAATTCACGCTATGATGCCATTTCGATTTTCTTCAGTCACGCCCGAGGGGTGGAGACTCGGGCAGCTATGGCGGAGCGTTGGTTTGGTTTTGTCTTTTTTGGAAATCCGCCCTTCCCTTTCTCCAGACTCACTTGTGAAGCAAGTCCGGCTCTTGACTCTCAGCCGCGTAACTTGTTATGCTTCGGGAGGCGTCTACGTAATCTGAGAGTGGTGCATTCGCTGCAGAACAGGCTTCTCGTAAGGTTTGGTCTGGACCCTCTCCCGTCTCTTAGCCCTTCGCTCTCCAATTCGTGCCCGTCTGGTCGGATGCGTGCGCTAAACCGTACCCAGAAGCTCCCCGGCGCTAGAAGCCTCGGAAAGCATAGAGGGTCGTGACGCTAGATGATGACTGTTTCAGCCCATGATCGACGTATGACGCCATAAAGAGCGCCATCCCTGCTGGAGAGGAACCAGGTGGAGTCTCGGAGCCTCCCTCTGGACCCTGTTACGGGCGTTCATGGCGTATCCCCACGTCAAACAAGAATGGAGATGGCCGGCCGTTGGGGAGGATGATGTTGATGGCGGATCTGGTCGTGGCCCAATTGGACGGTTTGGCAAGAGGTTTAATCCATTGGCACCGGCTCAACGCTCCGAATGATTATTTTGTCTCAGAGGCGATTGTTCTGCTCCGTTAACAGCTCTTATCAGAAAACCAATGTCTCGAGTTTCTTTCGGCAGGCGTGTCGTCAGCTACCAGCCAAATCGGGCATTCCAGACGCGGGCGTCAGCCCCGGTTTGATGCATAGCCTCGTCCCCCTTCAACTTTTATCTTGAGTGTGAACAAGAATCCACAAATTTCATCTAGATCCCACTGGCTCCAGGCCAGGAAAACCTTCGCGCAGCGATGGGGGTGTGGGCATTTGATAAACGTGCACCCGATCGCACGGCCAGGTCCATTCTGATGTCGTGTGCATTCAATGATGTAACTGTCCGGAAATCGGGACATAACATATAAGGGTTCGCGAGATGTCACACATCGTCACAAGCATGTCTTCAAATCTGTTGGCTAGATTTCGGATTGGCCAGCGCGGATATCGCTGGCAATCTTAGACCAAACCTTGTTAGCTGACATCTTCATGATGGTTCTGTAGGTACTGGGCGTGGAGAAGCAGCTAAGATTTGATCTTATGGCAAGTCTCAATCTCCGTCTCCCAGCCCGTTATCTTTCTGGCTGTCTTGGAGGGCGCTACTACCTTCTTGTTCTCGCAGATCCGTCAGTACCAGTTAACATCATAGAAGCCATCCCAATACCGCCTAACACGACCTACACAGCGCTCGGGGTGGTTATCTTGCGGCCATTCGCACCGGATCTATCTCATTGCGTAGTACAAACCGCTCTCTATTTGATAATGACGAGCCAGCCAGTCCACAACTTCCCTTTTCGCCCACCAGTTGGAGCCTTCCTTGGTGCCCCGTTGCTTCGCTTTCGCCCCTCGAGCTTCCTCTACTGGCTTCCTCGAACGCCTTGCACTACCCCGTTCAACCTAATCCAAATTTAAAGAAATCTTCATTAAATGTCGGTGAGTTGTTGGAAGGTGTAGCTTCCTGTTACGAGCTTGCACCGTGCTCCTCATCATGCATTCCTAACCGTCACGGCGTAGGATTGGGTTATGAGTTGCCGGCTGGTGTAAGTGGCTTTGCCCGGCACACCAACTAAGATTGCTTACACACCAATGGGGAACAATAAACTCAAGCTGACATGAAGGTCGTCGGCTTCCAGTGGTCGACATCATACGACTGGTGCTTCAAGGTTTTGATTGAGGACCAGTCTAGACCTTTATTGTGACATGCTACTTTTACATCCTCGCTTACTTGTTAAGTATAGGTCTGTGGCGGTCGTGTGGCGGTCGTGTGGAGGTCGTGTGGCGGCCAATTCCACCTGTCACATGCTTAGCTTCTTGCATTAATTTTCAAGGTTTAACTTGAGGCAGACACTGCCGACACTCTTGCGTAATGAGGAGATATGTTGCAGAAATCAGCCAGTCGTCAGAGGCACACATACACCAGGTTTTCCCTCATATTAGCATTTCAATCCGGCCGGCGAAACCAATTGGCCTACACCCACTTCACAACTGTCTCAAACCCCCGAAGTTATTTCTAATCAATCACTCCTGTCTCATTGCGAAATGGCACATACACATACCGGTACTGCACATAAAGTTGTATCTGTTATCCTCCGCATTGGGGAGCTTTGCTGCGCTGTGATTGTCCTTGGGCTTCTCTCTCGCTTCTGTTACCTCATTAGCATCGCGCAGGAGAGTGCCGATGGACGGATCGTCTATGCCATGGTCGTCGGGGGCATCGGTATTATCTACTCCTTCTTTTTTTGCCCGCCATTCAAATCTCTCTTCTTGAGCTTTCCGTTTGATTTCGTACTGTTTGTGATGTGGCTCGTGGCATACTGCCTACTTCAGACCGTATGGCTCTCCCTCCCGATTTTTATGTTGTTCCTTGGCGAAGACCACCGACTAATCAACGGCAAAATTCACTTTGAACAGAGGACGGGTAGTCACACTTGCTCTTCACGCTGGTATTACGACTATTGGGGCTACTATTGGGGTCGTTTCTGGCGAGTCGGTCCCGTTGGGACAGTTAGCATCGACAGGGCGGGGTGCGCGCAGTGGAGGACGGTCCTGGCCTTCTCATTCATCGCGTGGTTCCTCCACGTTACGAGTGGCATTCTTGTGAGTAATTTCCGTGTACCTGCCCTTGAATTTAAGAAAACGGAAGAAATTGACGCCACTACCTCTAGGGGATATATGTCTTCCATACTTACATCAAACTCGAGGAGACAAAGCGCGACATCAAGCATCATGCAGAAAAACTCACCAAGTAGGTTCCCTTGGGCCCAAGAATTGCGTGATTTGGATTCCAGATTAATGATATCTTCACTTAAGACGTCATTCCCAGGCGAACGGCTACGAGCAGGGAATCGAAGAGCAAAATGGCACGGGAAACACCCAGCCTCCAGTGCCTCCTACTACAGTCTAGCCTGGGCTGGGGCATATCGAGGAATTTGCTGGAGAATAAACCACAACTGGCAACACCTAAGTCTATTTTGTGTTTAACGAGGTCTGTCATAACCAGTTTGTAATTTGAGAATTCCCAAAGAACAAAGGGTCAAGTAGACTGAATCTGGAATTCACGAAGGTGGCTCGGACTGGTAGCCCGTCGGATCAGTTCATGTACCTAATGTATCAGATTTCGTCTTGCACATCAGAGAGATCATACAGTCCACCAGAGACATCGTGACAGTGTTCATCATATTCTCACATACGCAGTTACTCAATTCACATGTACAACACCATCAGACTTGCGTATGGTGATAGGCTAAAGTGATATCACACTGTGCTAAAGTGCTAAAGTGATATATATCACCGTGAATATATATCACTCTTTTTCCAGCTAACGTATATTGTTGGATCCGATACGGTCAATTCGATCAGGGTGATAGGGATCCATACGATGTGGAGCCCAAAGATGATGATATTGATGTCTGATGATGTGTCTTCTGGGATCTCTGGCCTCTCTTTTCCGATGAGGGGTTTTTGGGTCAATCTCACACCCTATAACTAAGTGTTAGATACGCGGTGTATCTTTAGTAAAGATTAAGGATAGCCAGATAAATGTAGATTAATTCTTGATGATATGTTTGGTTGTTCTTATTGTGCTTGTTCTCGTTGACTCTCGTCTCCACTTTCCTCTAGAGCGGGGTTTTATCATCATCTTCAGCCATAGATGCAGATATCCCAGTATTCTGATACCTGAATAACCTCCTTGATGCATCACACAGCCACAATCTAACACTAAGACAGGATATTGATGTATCAGAGGGTTGTTCTTATCCGGACCTTATTCCGCCACCCGAGGGTCAATCCAACACTTGCAGCGGTGAAAGCGTGAGAAATGGACGGACCACCCCCCCCCCCCCCGGCACCAAGACTGAGGAAAGCGTCATCAAGGCTTCAATCAATAAGATCACCAAGTTTCTGCTACATAATCTATTTAATTCACACCGTCGTGTGTTCGAGATACGTACCGCGTATCCAACACATTCCGTCAATCCGCCAACACTAGGGAGTCTAGACTACGGCAATCGTCACATGCAATAAAGTCTATCCTACCTGTTGGATCCGGTATGGGTAAGTCAATTAGGGCAATAATGATCAAGACGATAGTGGAGCTGATGGATCCGTTACGGTCAATTCGATCAAATAGATAGGGATTAATACAGTGATAATGATGTTGATGATTGCTTGTGCCGGTCATCCGGATCGGCCGGAAGAGGGGTTTTCATACCCCCCTTCTGACTAAGGTCAGGATATCAATCTATCCGAGGATTCGTCATACAGGGTCATCATCCAACAGGAGCCTAAAGATGATGATATTGATCTCTGTTCTTGTAGGATCTAACCTCCTTCCAGGGCCCTGTTTCCGGTGAGGGGTTTTTGGTCAATCTCACACCCCCTCATGACTAAGACAAGATATTGATGTATCAGGGATTCGGTCTTATCCGGGCCCCTAGTCCGGCACCCGAGGGTCAGTCCAACACTACCTTTAACATCTTGATGGATCCAATACGGCTAGGATGATCAGAGCCTTCAAAGGGGGTTTTCTGTGGAGACCAAGATGATTGTATTGATGTGTGTATGATCTAGGATGCCTCCGGCCCCCTCTTTTCTCCTGAGGGGTTTTTCTAGTCATCTGACTAAGGCTAGGATATCGGTGTATCAGAGGTTATGCCGCCACACGAGGGGTCAATCCAACACCAACCAAACCAACAAAGGTCTAGAATCGCGCCACTCAGGCCATAATCGCCCCATGGTTGCAATTTGAGGGTTGCACTTTGTAATGTCAGGGTTGCACTCACAATAAATTGTGCGTCGCCGTGGTTCATTTCGTTCCCAGGCAAAGGAGTCTCGTGACTAGCAAAATTGTCGGACGCGCAGGGGGTAAATGCGGCCCCTAGCGGCCCGAGTTGGTAGGATTCATGGACGAAGAAAATTGTGTATTGAGCAGCCGTTATTTAGGCTAATCGAGTGATCAAATGTGCTGTGTCACGGGCACTACCGAAAATCATCGGGGCGGGGTCTCTCTTGGTCATCATCCCACACCTATCAGCGAGCACCCCACGAATCGGCGTGTTGTCAAACCATGTACCCGGATTGGTGGCTTGGTCTGTCCCCGTTCCCGACCAGACTGAAGGACATTTGAAGACGGCCACCGAAACGCACCTCCCTTCACGGTGGTGTGGGATTGACGAATAACGGGATAGAGTTTATTGGAGTCGTACCAGTCGTTCAACCATCATGTATCTTGTATGTTACTCTAGGCTACCAACTCCGTGCGAACTTGTGCATAGATATATTTGATCACGTGTCTGGCCTATTTTGTGCAAGGTCTGATGTACTATGCAGCAGCATCTACCAAGACAGTCTCAATTGCAGAGCGGCCCACCGAATCTTCGGCCTTGCGAACAGACGAGTAACAAAAGAAAAGGGACAGGAGTAATAAAAACCCTGAGTTGTGCCTCTTAGATAGGGATAATAACCTTAAATTCTTATTACTTTATAAGTACCTTTAAAGTCCAGGTATAATATAGTTAATAATCTTCCTTAATCTTAATAAAGCTGCCTAATTTAAAATAGTATCTTAAAAAGTCTCTGCTAAGCTTCTAATTCTTAGGGTCTTTAGTATATACTATAAAGATATTACTAAGCTATATATTACTAGACTGTATATTAATATTAAGATATCTATCTATTTACTGGGCTAATTAATAAAATATAAATTATAGAAGTAGATAATCTGTATTTCTTTAGTATTATAAACCTCTAGCCTCTAGATTACTATATTCTAAAGAGGCTTATAATATATTAAATTAATCTATTATAAATAGGAAATTATTTACTATATCCAGGTTAGCTTAAAGTTATCTCTTAGCTTTATATATATCTATCTCATTAGATATACCAGCTAGAAGACTATATATTATATAAAGGCAAATTATAACAGTCGGGTCTAACCTAGGGGTATAGAGTAGGTCCGAGGCATATAATATATAATCAAGTAGATCAGAACATCATAGTAAGCAATATAGATCACAATCTAGTAATAGTAGAATAATAAATTCAATATAACCAAGTATATTAATAGCTAGTAAGGCTATCTATCTATAAGAGTGCTAAATAAATGTATATATATACTATAGTAGATTACGGGGATTGCAGTAGTAATCCTAGTGAGTTATCGCCCTGGATCGTGAGGATTGCAGTAGTAATCCAAGTAATCCTTTACTTGATTGGTCCTTATGTCGGGGATCGCTGGATTACGGGAGTGATTCGAGTGATCCTTCGTCGATTGGGGAAGAATGAAAGTGGGGCGTTACGGTTCTGCCGCTTGAGACTGCCTGGTCTCAACCTGGGCCGTAATACGATGTCTCCCTCCCTGTTGGCCTTGTCCCAAGGTTACATTATAGGTCTCCGTGTCCTCGTTGCGTTGTAGGTCCAACTTGCTTCCTTAATTATTCCTGCGTGCTGATCGTCATGTCAGGGCGCGTCCAAAAATCTACCAAAGCTTCACAGCGTTTTCTTCTTACGCGCATTATTGATCAGGAGGGCTACGAAGTCATCATGCCCTATTCCTATTGCTTCAATAACCACAAGATTTATCGGGTGTCCGAGAAGTCGTCTCGTTGCAGCAAATGCATTCGTTACGGGCATTCGTGCGATGGTTCGAATGTCGCTTCTTTCTGTGAGTTATATGTACCTTTTCTACCGGGGGTTTTTACTAATATTTTCCCAAGTATCCCGGAACTTAGAGGCCTAATAGAGACTTGAGGTGGATATTGAGCAGGCGGAGAGCCTGTTGGCTGAAACGCTGGCTAGACTGGCCCGTCTACATACTTAGTATTGTTCCCTTTGTGAGCGGGGTTTGGTGCTATTTTTATAGGGCTTGTATGAGGTAGATGAGGTTAATGGGGTATATTTCCAGGAGGAGGTATTGCTTGCTGAGCAGCAGGCTGTTGGGGAGGCCCAGTTATTGGGGGCTATAAATATAATTAACTAGCCTTCTATTTTTAGGGTTTCTTTTAGTTCTATTTCTTTTTTTGATGTTATTAATAGAAATTCTTTAAGAGGTATTATATATAGGTGATATTTTTTATAGGTTTCTACTAGTTATTACTCTTAGGGTAGTTTT
>NW_025764620.1:0-11670 GCF_021365365.1 Ilyonectria robusta
GGCGCGTCATCCATAGGATTCGCGGGGGAGCTATCGAGTTCCTGTACAGCTTCCACTGATGGCGGCCTATAACGTGTGGAGCCATGATAATCTGCTTTGGTCCGCTCTCCATCTTGAGTTGGGTTCTCCCCCTTGTCCTCATTCCTTGTTATGTCTAGATCATGAGACCCAGCTGGCACAAATACTTCTTTGGCTATAGCTAGCAAAGGCAATGGGCCAAAGGTATCCTCTATCTCATATTTTTCTTCTGAGTGTGAAGTGACCTGGGCCTCGGGGCGTTCCTCATTGAAGTGTGCCGTAGAGTCTTCATTCGGCGAAGGAGGGAGAGTCGAACTCGGTCGAACTAGTTCAAGAATCCCTCCAAGCTCCTGTTGGGTAACAGTAAAGCTCACCCGATTCCCGTCAGACGCGTTCGAATCAGGGATACCATCATGTGACTCGATACTCGGTACAATGCTAGAGAAAGACTTCTCGGATTGCGACATCAAACCTCGTTTGCCCTTCCTCGAAAATATTCGACGGAGTTTGAGTATCTTGCTTTGTTTAAACCTCTTTTCCGTCTGCGGCTCGAGGTTAACAGAGAGGGCATCCGACAAGCGAAACCTTTCTTCCTCTTGCAGCCCATACTGTTGTTTCGTAGAATTTGTTCTCGTCAAAGTAAGATGTTGGTTGTTGTGAGGTGAGTCTTCATCCTCGAACTGAGCGGATTCCAGTCTGGATAACTTCTTATCCATAGCGTCGAGTTGCTGAATGATGTGTCCATTGTCAAACTCACTGTGGAGATGATTTGTCAACAGCTGCTGGCGTAATAAAATAGTCATTTTGACACTTTGGAGGTTGAGCATGAGCTTGTCGATTGGTGATCTCTTGGAGAAATAAAATAGGGCTGATTTCCTAGCAATCTCGACGCGCCATTCTTTTTTTGTCTTTGTTGTCTCCCACTTGGTGTGGATTTTTCTTAGCTTCTCTCTCAACATATCGCCTCGATGGGCGAGTTTGGACCATTCTTCATCCTCGTTTTGCGGCAGTCGACCTCGTTCATGTAGCTGTTTGTAGACGCGGGAGGCATCTTCCAGGAACTACGATATGGTCAGGTTGCTGTCGACCGTGCCGGACATATGAGAGGGCGTGAAGGTATATTTATTACCTTGCCAAAGTCTGTGAACTCGTTGTAGACTTCCAGCCAGATTTCATGTTCGTTTTTTAGGTACTCTATGAGCTCCGAGCAACGTTTAAAGACCTTGATGAGGGCTTCGATGGCAGCGAGACCCCCGACGGCCACGCCAAAACCCTCCATCCTATGTTATAATTTAGGATGAAGAATAGAGATCTGGAGTGAGGTATCCGTGCTCTAAGATAACAGAGAACTTTTGTGGTTGCAACAGGCGCGGGGCTCCGTCCGTCAAGTGGATCATGCAGAAAGAAGGATACCTTGTGTCATGACCCATGTCTGACAAAGCGGCCGCCAGAACATGAATCGGCGCTAGAGAGATATCCAGCTTGTCCACTACCTTATACCCCGCACCTCATCAAAGGACCCCTTGGCCTGTCCCTGCTTCCGCATGCTACTACTTCCTGGGTTACTCCTTATGACCATTATCTATCAGCTTCTTGTCTCGATTTGTCTTTGTAGGACACCTGTGATCGTGCGTATTTCTAATAACGGCAATCTCATGGTAAATTGAGAGTTCCACGTAGGAAGTTTCTTGACTCTGTCATAGAAACCTATCACCCAACCTGAAATTAACCATGCCTCTTTGGGTGACGTACCTAGAAACTGGGTGTGCTACGGGATCAGTATTGACGAATGACGGAGGGACATGTTGCGATGCAGTTAACCGTGGCAACTCTGCCCACAGAGATATCGAATCAAGTCGTCATCGGACATTTCCTCCGGGGCAGGAAAGGCCACGTCTGACCACCCGTCCCTAACTTGCAGCGCTGCGGCCTGAGTTCCCGTGGTCATATGCTCACCTGCAAGTAGCCCGAGAAGAAAATGGATAAGCTCCGCTTCGAATGCCACAGATCTGGTCTAAGCGTTCTACTTCATTGCGTAAGATGCCGAGCTTTCGCAGTGGCACCAGTCCTGCCTGCGTATTCTATGGCCTGTATGATCCTGACCATGGGTCGGGATAAGGGCACGGCAGTGCAAGCATTGGGCGAAAGATGGCGGGGTATTTTTTTTTCATTGCGGTTAGGCCAGAAACTACTCACATTACGTGGCCCAATCCCTTTGTGCCAACATTTCTTCTTCTGCAAAGTACTGTTAATTCATGCCGTCAGCCTGCGCCACTCAATATGCACTTTACGAAGTTCAGGTAGTCGCGCGCCTCGGCCCGACAACTTACATCGTGGTGGGAGGAAGGAGATACCATTGCATTCTTAAATGGTGCAAGTGAAAATAAAGATAACCCGATTTTGCCGCAAGCTATGTGGCCTCTTCGTGATTTTCTCTTTGGAAGAGAACATTTGGGTACGGATAACTTTTGGCAACATGGACTGCATAAACTTTTGGAGCAGCGGTTGGTTGTGAAATCCACGTGCCAACTAACCAGCTAAACCGAAACCAGTACAACAGCGTATCCGCGATTACTCGATAATACCTCACCGTGGCGATGTTAAGCTGGTAGTCAGACTCAGAAAGGTCGATCGGGGGTATTTTCTCGGTTTTGCCTCGGTAGTCTTCAACGCCATGTTCGGAGATCAACGTCCGGTCAATCTCCATGGCAGGCCCTCTGATAGAGTACCATGCCAGCGGGGGATGCGGGGTTCCCCGTACCTATATTAGTTAGCTCAGTGAGTCTTTTGCTCCAACAGGAGCTTTGGCCGTATTACGGCCGGACGAAAAATACGCAACAAACAATTCATAAAGAATAAAAAGTTTGTCGAAGATAGTAAAATATTCAATATGATTCTATTAATTAAGATTTTATATATCAATCTATGTACTTTTTACTTTGTGCATCGTTGTGGTGATTTTTGATCTATTTAATTGTCTTATTCCCCCCCCCCAAGCAACATGCCCCGACCCGCAAGCCGAAGCCCAACCTTGATTATATATAACCTTGATATCACTGATGGCAGCTGCTTGTTGAATAAGCTCTGGTCAGGCCCCTTGCGCTGCCTAGCTGTCCTACCTATGAATGTATTTCTGCACGGTGCAAGTACGTATTTTATAGCTGCCGTTCGAAATAATAAGTATACCATTGGGCCTGAGGAAGTCGAAGAAGCTCAGCCATGGGAGATTCGGAAGCGGATACATAGGTTCCGCAGTCTCTGGCGTGCAAAATGTTGACCTCAGTAGCGGTATATGAAATTTGACTTCGTTGAGCGTAGGGGATGTGGACAATGTGGGGAAATGTGGGCCAGGAATCCGGGGAATCCGGGGAATCGGGGAAATATGGAGAACCCGCCAAGGTCAAACACGATTCGGGGGGCAGGTTGCCCCACATTTGGAATAATTATAATAAGAAGGTTCGACAATACGTCCACAGCATACTAGTCTCAAGCGCCCAAGAATCTTATGTTCATCGCTCGATGTCATCCAATACTCCAGTCATGGCTGATTCAACTATCAATCGCACTCAGACTTCCACCTGGGCCAAACAAAAATGTTTGATCGCTTGTTGCATTGTCGCAATAGCTAATATGCAATATGGCTTTGACAGTGCTGCCATTGCCGGGCTCCAAGCAATGCCTGGATTTTTGAAAGTGTTCGGGTATGAAGACCCGGAGAGCCCAATCGGATATAATATTACGGTTTGTACTCTCTCCTGGTTGCTACTTGCCAAAACTTATAGAGACCAATACAGAGTACCGTCCAACAACTAATTATTTCCGCATTCGTCTTGGGGGCTTTTATAGCTTCTCTAGTGGCTGGCCTTTTTGGTACCTTCCTCGGCCACAAGCGTGGCCTGTGGCTTGCTTGTCTGATCAACTTTGCTGCATGCGGAATCCAAGCTGGAACAAGCAGCAAAGGACTTCTGTACTTTGGTCGACTACTTCTTGGGTTCTCAAACGGGTTTTATGTCACCTTTTCGAATTCCTACATCGCAGAGGTGGCTCCCGCTCACTTGAGAGGTCTACTTGTTGCCTTATATGCCTGTTGGATGAATATTGGGCAGATCCTTGGAAGTGTGGTGGTTAATTACACAAAGGACAGGATGGGTAAAAGTTCCTATCAAATTCCGATTGCTTGTCTCTGTATTGTGCCTTTACTTCTCAGTGCAGGGCTCTTTTTTGTTCCGGAGTCCCCTCGGTGGCTCCTCCATAGGGGGAAAGAACAGCAAGCAAGATTGTCATGGGAGGTGTTAAGGGCACATTCTGCGGCCCCTGAATGTTTGAATTTCGAGTGGATGGAAATTATTACAGGGGTAGAGGAAGAGAAAAGTCTTTCAAAGAACGTTGAGGGGCTTGAAATGTTCAGAGGTGAGAAGTCTCTGCCCAATGCTATGACTCAAATCGTAAAAGTGCTGTACAGTACACGAACACACTGCTAACAGCGCATAGGAGCAAACCTCCGGCGCACCCTTCTCTGCTATGGTGTTATTGGCTCCATGAACTTTTCTGGATGCTGGTTTATTATCGCTTTCCAAACTTACTTCTTTGCTATCGCTGGCATATCCAAGTCATTTCGGTTTACCATCATGAACACATGCCTTGGTTTACTAGGTGTGTTCTGTGGGATGTATGCTATTTGGCAACTCGCTGGTCGGCGTGTTGTTTGCATGGTCGGTTACCTGGCTTGTGCATTGTGCTTTCTCTCTATGGCCATCGCTGGAACCGTGAAGGCTACAGGTAACGAGGTTGGCGATGCCATTGTTGCATTCGTTGCGCTCTACATGTTCTTTTATAATGGATGTCTGAACTCAACAAGCTACACTCTTGCGACTGAGCTGGTGAGCTCTAGGCTCAGGGTATGGACAGTGGGTACTGCAACTAGTTTCGGCTGCGTATTGAGCTGGGTGACCTTATTCATCACTCCATATTTCATTAACCCTCAGGACCTGAATTGGGTAAGTGCCTCTTCTAATACCATTCCAATTAACAAGTTGCTGATTCTCATTTTGCATCAAAGGGCCCCAAATACGGTTATATCTGGGCTGGCCTCAATTTTATTTACGTTCTATTCTACTACTTTTTCGTTCCTGAAACGAGAGATCGGTCGCTGGAAGAGCTGGACGAGCTCTTCGAGAAGCGAGTAGGCGTCAAAGAATTCCAAACTTATCAGACCACTGTGGGGAATGAAGCCTTGGGAAACATTCGAGCGAAGCTGGGCCCGAGCAGTCTCATAGGTCAAGATGATATCACAAATGACAAAAATGGGGGTACGACTACTACGGTAGTTGAGAGTACCAATGTGGTGTAGGTTGCGCGGGGTGGATTGAGAGAGGATTTCAGTTGGATATTCTATGACGTGTTCGAAACGAGGAGAACTCGACAAGGCGGCAAGTGTGTTGCATCGGTTAATATCACAATGTGCTAGCTGGTCAAATTGAATAGTGGATTCGTCCTTGAACTAAACTATCTAGCTAGGTCAATTGAGACCTTCTTGTACTCGTAAGCTAGCTATCTGTAACTGCTATTTGCAATCTTGGAACGCCACTGATACAGATAGATATTTGATCCCTTGATAATTCCTTTCGCTATCTGCGGCTGAATTTAGCCGCTGTATCATAGCTGCTGGCATCGTAGTCGTTCACAGTTAATTATTACTGATTTCTTGCTGTGTTGGAGGCAGCCCAGACAGTAGGCTACAAGATGGTGCATCAATCACTATCAATCATTACGAAAGAGAGAAGTGATATTACTGATGATTCAGCAGGGCTTTGCGCCAGGCTCCCGCCGGAGTGATGCCCAGACATCGTTCCAGAATCGATGTCCAGGCGTCTCAGTAACCTATTTATGGGCCACCCGCCACCCCTATTGGCCATATTCGTCAACGCCTCGCCGCACGAGGAACTGAACAACGACTCTCGCCACTTTTCTCTTATATTTCTATTGAATTATCTCTCCAAATACAGAATTACTGTAATTTAATCTGGCGCAATGAATACTTTAACTGGGTCACTTCCAGAAACTTCTTCTGTTAATGAAGCTGCATCATCTCCTGATGATTGTCTCCCTCCAGAAGCTCAATACCAGTCTCGCAAGGAGTTGGTGGGAGCAAGCAATTAATGCGTGGGCTGCAACGCGAGGCTACGCGCCTATTGCGCGCAGGTCAACTACCAAATCCACTGGCAGGAAGATGGTCACATATGCATGTGATGGGTTTTGGCCACGTGAAGTTTCAACAGAAAAGGACCCTAAACGTAAGACCACGACTCGTGGTACGATGTGGCTTGCCTTGTGTTCATAAGGTCAAGTCACTGCTAGGCAGGAACCAAGGCTTTACATAGATGACTTCCACCAACAGTGGCATATGAAGCGCAACGGAGGGCAACCACAACTAATCCTCGAACCTGTTGGAGTTGAGCCAAGGATCCAAAAAAGTTCAACGATTGCGCGGTCAAGCACCGAGCTGGAACAAGCACATTCGAACGACCTAAAAAGCAAGCGCCGACGTGTTCAAGGTGTCACGCTGTTGGTTATCGAAGGTCGTCGAAAATATGTCCTCTTCGGCGACAAGAGATACTATTGGAATCGTCTGTGCCACATCTAGCTGGGACAACGACTACAGGTATGGCATTGACGGGCTGGTCTCGAGACGCAGAAGATACCTTGGCTAGTCAGTTTCCAGATACGACTCAGGATACAATTCGAGATACCACTCAAGATAGCACCCAAGATGCAAGTACAAGTTACGATTCAAGACACGATAGTAGTGCAAAGTCTGCCTCCACGGCCACAACAGATTAGGGTCCGAGTGCGGGCAATGCCCTCAGAAGTCGACACGTTAGCACCTCCGGCTACATTATCACAGCCATTTTCGTCAACTGTAGACGATGGGGCGCGTGGCTTGCCACATTACGCTCCACAATCTATATACAATCGATAGGTTGCAGCAAGACTGGCCCGTATTTCATGTTAGCCATTGGCGCTACTACACATATAATCTGACATTTTCTGCACGCATAGAGCGAGTTGCGCGGTGATATTATGTTCCTGAGCATATTGGAATAGCGGTCTTCTGGTTGTATATTCGCAATGAAAGCATGATGGTTAAAGCCGATAGGGTAATAATGGCGCAAACCTGGCGTCTTGTTTCTGCATTCTTGAACCCAAGGCCTGCTTTGTGGGTTCTCCAGCGGGGCTTCGTTAGTGTGTGGCTTGCAAATGTTAGAGAGATGGCTGGGGGAGTTTGTGGGGTTCCTTGGCTGGGATATTATGTGGAAGCTATCCAATAATCCATCATGGCACACAAAGCGAGCACAAACGTAGTAGTCCAGGGCCTTAAGTCGCAGTGACGCAGCCGCTAAATAGCCCCACTATGGCGCTCCATCCCACCCACATCTTCAGGCATCAAACTGAGCAATCTTACGAGTCTTTCCACTGTAAACCCCATTGGTTCCTGACATTCCCAGGTTTCAGATTCATCTGTTTTGGCTCGTATCGGCAAAAGTCGTCATAAATGCTGTCTGGCCCTCACTTCCACCTACCCCGAATATTGAAAACGGCTATGCAAGGGATATCCACATAATTGGCTACAAGATCTTATAGATAGGCCAGATTGTAGCTAGAATTTATGGTGGTTGCTGAGCTCTAGTAAACTAGAATTGCATACCGCTCAAACTACCAGCCGACCACCATTTTTATGCGACCATACCTTTTCTTGTCTTCAGTCTCACGGAAAATCCCGTCTGTTTCACAAACCACGCATTATGTAATCTCCACGGTGCTTCTGGGTTTGTAAATGAGATCTAATATGCAACGCGTCAGCTGGGGTAGCTTGCGCTACTAGAGCATGGAATGGATCCTTTTGGAACATAATACGTACCTCAAACCGTCGCAAAACTGCAGGGACGAGTTTGTGCATCTCTAGAAGGCTAATGTGCTTCCCGATGCAAGTCCGGGAACCCGCCCCGAAGCTAAACAAAGCGTTTTGCATTTCTACCTTCCTCGCATCCGACGCCTCCAGCCATCTTTCGGGCTTGAATAGATCTGGGCATTCGCCGAATATGGACTCGTTGAGATGCAAAGTCCATGGGCTGCAACCGACGATTGTTCCCCCAGGGAGGAAATATCCGTTAATCCATACGCCACCTGGGGGAGTAACCCGCTCCAAGGCAAGGCCAGCAGGAGGATGACACCGCAGTGCCTCCTTGATGACCGCACCCAGATACGGTAGGTCTCGTACTTCGTTCCATAACAGAAGTCCATCGTCACTGCTGAAGCGTCCAGCTTGTTCCTCGTGGCCTAGTTCTTCCATTAAACACTGCATACACTCTGGATTTTTGAGCAGATAGTAGAAGATAGCCCGCAGGGTGATTGCGGTTGTATCCGAGCCTGCGAACATATTTGTCGTCGTCATGGTTAGGATTCGATCCCTGGTCATAAATCCTGGATCCTTTCGCCCCGCGTCTGCGAATCGTGAGAGGAAGTCCTGAGATCCGATTTGTTCATTATGCTCTGTCATTGTTAGGTGCCGTGCTTTCTGATCGAGTCTATCAGCCATGCATTTTCTTGCGAAGGCCACGACCGGGGAGGATAGGTTAAACAGTCCGAGTCGGTTCAACCAGATTCGAAGCGGGTTGAGCAGCAGGTAGGAATGAAGCATGGGCATCTGTCCAACCTTATATTCCCCTAGGTCAGCACATATATTATTGGTCGATCAGCAAGCTCTGTAAAGGGAGTTACTACCGATGCAAAGTAATTCAACAACTTTTCAAGGTCGCGGATTATACCGTCGATATCAGCTCCTTGATCCACAAACCCTAGACGTCTCGAGAATGTAAGTTCGCCGATCACGTCGAAGGCATAATACTGGAGCCATGCCCCCAGATCACAAACTCCGTCGGCTCCGTGGCGGTCCGCATACCGCTCAGAGAGTTGCTCGAGGAATTTGGCTGTTGTCGAGTCCATCAGCGGTTCAAATTGGACCAGTGTACTCATGGAGTACGCGCTTGATATGGCTCTTCGCAGCTTTGCGTGGTATTTCTCGTTTGTAGTGCTGAATAGACCCTCAAGGGGCGTGCCGTCTTTCGCGATTGGCTTTTGCACAGTATAGAAGTCGGACTATTAAGATTTGACTAGTAAGCACGAGGACAACTATTGAATTATGTATGTCATTAAATACCTTCACAAATCCCGCGTTTATTGCGTAGATGATCTTAACAGCATTTGGATCCGACACAGAGACAACATTCGGACCAATGCGAATAACACTACCGTACTTTTGATGTAGTTCGATATGCTTCAATTCAGGTCGGCGGCGGGTCACCAGGAAGAATCTCCATAAATTGGTAAACGAAGCCAGCGTCGGACCTGGAATTGAATTGATACCGTGACCATATTTGTTATACAGAAGCCGCGTGATCAATGCTGCCAATAAAAGAGTGGTACAGCAATGATATAGAGAGGCTTGATGAATAAATTCTCCCAGCATCGTTAGCCAATAGTAGTAAGGGCTTTTGTTTTTCGTTTTGGAAGGGATCTTTGGATATTATAAGAAAAGCGAATATTGAACTGTAGACTCGACACCTCGAATGATCTTTCAGTCCACGCTTAGTTATAAGTGCTAAGGGACACCTCGACAATCCACAACTAATCCCCCCACATTGTGTATGCATATGTAATGTAGAGTGCATCTGATTGGCTCCCCACACACTGTGTATCCAATGTAATGTGGAGTGCATCTGATTGGCTCCCCACATTCTTACCCGGAATGCTACCGTGATCAAACAGCGGGAACATGAGGTAAACTATTTTTCAGACAGAACTGTTCTGTCCTTGGCCTAAGATCTAACCAATTAACATGCACCCCCTGACGGGGTATATCTTCCTTCTCAATTTGGAGGTCTTTGGGATATGACTGCAATGCAAGCAATCCGTCTGAAAGCTGTCATGGACAAGCCTCAGGTGTTTGTCAGCTAATCTCCATAGATCATTGACGACACGGCACACTCTCGCTGAATCGCGGTCGCGCCTCATGTGAAGGCCTCACTGGTCCTTTCTTATGATTTCCTCCGCTTGTACATTAATGCATTTGCATTTCAAGCAACCTTGAACCGCGCTCTGTAAACGGCCTCTAGTAGCTGGATTCCAGCTATCTAGTCCAGGATGCTATTTACATCAAAGATGAAGAAGAAAGAAAGAAGTTCCCAAGTGCCCCTGACCTGTGGAACGATTTCCCGTCCCTGGCGCGCACGAGCCCCGTACGTCTTGCGGCACAGCCGCAAGGATATGGGCCCTGGCCAGGCTTTCTATCCATACTCGTATGGAATAAGTAATGGAGTATAGAATATTCCATACTCCATGCTCCATATTCTATACGGGCCGTCCGTATTCCATATATATAGAATAAGGCCGGAAGAATATTAATCCAGCTGCAGCTAATTCAGGGGCTGTGTAATTACCAGGTATTTTTATTAGGTTTCTATTTTGATATTAGTAATAAAAAGGCATATTATAATATAATCAGCCTGGAAATATTCTAACTATTCTTTCTTATTTTAAATTATTTTACTAACTATATAAAATTAGTTTTATTTATTACTAAGCTTTATTTATTTTTAAATTCTACTTTATAAGATTTATTTAATATTAGCAGCTATAAGATTTAAAAATATAAGTTAACTGTAAATATTTAGATATATATCTATAAGCTTTAGAACTTAAAATCTATATATTACTCTTAGAAAAATAAGAAGATTTATTATTATATATATTATAGAGATCTAACTTATTTTACTACTATCTTAACTATATTTTAATATTATTTACTTAAAATTTATAAAATTAAGTTAGTTATCTATAATTATTTAATTAAAAAATAATATAATAATCTTATTTAGGATACTTTTATTAAAATTAATAAGATAAATACTATAAAATAATTAGTAAGATAAAAGAAAACTCTTAAAGTTATAGTTAATTAAAAGGCTATACTTAAAGCTTTAATATAGCTTATTACTATCTATAATCTTTTTTATAATTACAGCTTTTAGCTAAAATTACACGCACTTATTTATATAGTAAATTATACTATAAAAAACCTAATTAGCCTCTTTTATAACTCTATTTAAAAGCTTATCTCTAATTTTTATTATATATATAAGAATATTTTATAAAGAAAGCTATAATTCTTATTATTAAAGCTCTATTTCTCTATAAATATTTAGTTAGCTTTAAATTATAAAGTTTTTTTTAGAATTTATATTAAATTTATTAATATAAATATTAAAAAGATACTATAAATACTACTTATTTTATTAAAGCTATTAGGCCTTAATATAATAGAAATTTAAACAGCTCTACTAGCTAGCCTATATAACTAGCTAGAGGCCTAGATATATTACTCCCTTATCTATATAAATATACTTAGAATTTATTTTTAGAATCTTAAGCTTTAATCTTAAAATATAAAAAACAGTATCTTTTTATAATATCTAGCTACTTATTTATTATAACTACTTTCCCCTTATAATTTTAAAGCTTTTCTTTATAGCTACCTATTTAAAATAATATTAAATTAATATTAAACTGCAATTAAAATTACTAAAGTAATAATAC
>NW_025764621.1:0-11144 GCF_021365365.1 Ilyonectria robusta
ACAGTCTTTTGACCTATTCTTTGGGGACCTATTAAAGATCCATTTGATCAAACGGTATCAGCTGAAAAAGCTATCTACTTTGCCCGGCTATCCGATTTATCCGGACCCCAAACCTGACCCTTTCCGACCCTTCCGACACAACACTATCGCAGTCATCACAGCTCTGTTTCTGGGCGGGTTGTGTGTTCTTAGTGCCCTCTGCTCACTCCCTCACTCAATATAAAAAGTTAATAATAAAACTAAGTATCTTATTAAATAGAAAAACTACCCAGAGAGTAATAACTAGTAAGAACCCGCGAAAAATATCACCTATATATAATACCTTCTAAAGAATTTCTATTAATAATATTAAAAGAAGAAATAGAACTAAAAAAAACTCTAAAAATAGAAAGCTAGTTAATTATATTTACAGCCCCTAATAACTAAACCTCCCTAATAGCCTATTACTTAGTAAGTAATACCTCCTTCTAGGAATATACCCTATTAACTTTATCTACCTTATATAAGTTCTATAAAAATAGTACTAAATCCCGCTTATAAAAGAAATAATACTGAGTATATAGACAGGCCAGTCTAGCTAGTATTTCAGCTAATAGACTCTCTACCTGCTTAATATCTACCTTAAGCCTCTATTAGGCCTCTAAGTTCTGGGATACTTAGAAAAATATTAGTAAAACCCCCGGTAGAAAAGGCATATAATTTACAAAAAGAAGTAATATTTAATTTATTATATAAATGCCTATAACAAATATATTTACTATAATAAAATAACTTCTCAAATACCTAATAAATCTTGTAGTTATTAAAATAATAGGAATAGGATATAATAACTTTATGGCCCTTCTAATTAATAATATACATAAAAAGAGAATGCTATAAAGCTTTAGCAGATTTTTAGATGCACCCTAATATAATAATTAGTATATAGAAATAATTAAAAAAGTAAGTTAGACCTATAAAATATAATAAGAATATAAAGACCTATAATATAACCTTAGAATAAGACTAATAGAGAAGAAGATATTATATTACAGCCCGGGTTGAAATTAGGTAGTCTTAAGTAGTAGAACTATAATACCCTACTTTTATTCTTTCCCAATTAATAAAAAATTACTCGAATTACTCCTGTAATCTAGCGATCCCCAATATAAGGATTAATTAAGTAAAAAATCACTTAAATTACTATTATAATTCTTATAATTTAGAGTAATAGCTTACTAGGATTACTACTATAATTCCTATAATTTACTATAGTATATAGATACTCTTTTAGTACTTTTATAGATAGATAGCCTTATTAGCTATTAATATACTTAATTATATTAAATTTACTATTTTACTATTACTAGACTGTAATCTATATTGCTTACTATAACATCCTAATCTACTCAATTATATACTATATACCTCAGCCCTACTTTATACCTATAGGTTAGACCCAACTATTATACTTATTTTAATTTTGCTGGTTTTTACTTATATTCTTTAAGCTATATTATAAATCTTAGTTAGACTCCAGTTTCTAAAATATCTTATCTACTTTATTTTCTTTATTTAAATTAAATTATAGTTAATATCCTTCTATCTATTACTATATTTATTTCTTTTAGTATTCTTCTTTAGTAGCTTAGCCTTACTATTAATAATTATTCTATTTATAATATTATTTATTACTGCAGATTCTAATATTATTATATTATTACTATTATTATAAGCTTTAATAATTTAGTATCTTATATATTATATTAGTATTTATATTTATAATTATATAATGCTGTATTTTAATCTATTAAAGCTATATTATAACTCTGTCTAGTAATAGGTAATATTTTTCTGTAATTGTATTATATAGCAGTAGATATTGCAGCTGAACCTGCTATATATATTAAGAATCGGAATCAGTTTGCTTCAGTCAGCTGGCAGTTTAACTGTAGCTGGATTGTTCAGTGAGTCTATATCGATGTAGCGTGCTAGCACAGCTTAGGACTAAAATAGTCCGGCTTAACTATTATCTATATTAGATTCAAGCTACACCGAGAGATAAGTGCTATCTGATAGGCAAAAGAAATAGTAGAGTATTTTCTATTTCGCTATATAAATTAGATAATATATTGCAAAGAGATACTTTGTTATACAGATATAAAACGCAGTAACCTCTCCTTCTATCTAGGAGGAAAGGCAACATTAGATAAATAGAAGTAGATATTAAATATAGATGCTATATAAGCTACAGTTAAATTCGCAATTGCTATAGGTCGAATTAATAGAGATGATCTAAACTCCGCTAACCTATTAATCTTAACTATAACCCCCCCCCCCTACAATCTAATTCAGGTACTGCTTCAGCCGCCGAAAATAGGAAACTGAATACTTAGAGGAATTGGGCTTCAAGTTAACTTGCTACTGACCTTGATGAAGACTAAGAAGAAGAGCGATGACTAGACTAAAAGAACAAGGCAAGATCCACAAGGGCTTGGCAAGACTAAGGCAAGAACTAGAGTTATATATATATTTTTAACTTCAGAGCCCTTTAGATACGGCTTACCAGGTGTAATAGACTTGTGTGTGAGTGTGTGTGTGTGTGCGAACGTACTTTTTCTGCCAGTGTTATGAGCCACTAGACTCCGCTGTGCTTCCAAGCCAAGATCCATCTTCTCTGTCCCTCGGCGAACATGCAAACCTGACGCCTTCGAGTTTCTTTCGACTTATCTTGACGTTATTCAATCGCCAGTCACTACCATAACTCGTAGCCTATATGGAAATTCTCAAATCCCCGCCCACACAACTATTCTATCTTGGATGGCCCGCCAACAATAACTTCCGGCGAAGGCTCACGACTGATCACATCTGATTTCTTGCTCTATGCACTAGGACTGGCCCCTTGAACTCTCATGAGCAGTGACGTTTGCGCCTCGCTTTCAGGGTGCCCCAGCCGGCGAAAGATCTCGGCCTTGACAGCCATGGATACAAAATGAAGGATACTGGGGGCCATTAGCCTTGTCCAAACTTGATCGCGAATCAGTCTCACCAAAATAGGATCCCAATCACCCATATCCCATTTGAGCTCTTGCACATTGTCGATTTGGTGCGGTCCCAGGAGCATTCACGCAATTCAGTCCTACCCAGCATCGGGACATAAGATGCTTGAATGACAACAGTCGCCAGCCATCCTCCAAAGAAGACGAGCTGAATCGGAAAGAACTTGACAAGTAAAGTCTTCTTTGCTCCCCTCGCAGTTTCGTGAGTGAAGTTCCGGTATAGATCCGTAATGACCTTGGGATGTCCGAGGTTACGGGTCACGTCAGTGCACAAGCCAAGAAACGACTATAGAAGGCAAGTCAGAATCCTACTAACGTCAACTCGAGCATCAAGAGAAAAAGACATACGAGAGCAATTTGCGTCCCTCCCACCGCATATCCCTTTGGCGGGTATGTGATATAGGGCGCCATCTTCCTTATAGGCGTGATGGAAAGAAGCGAGACGATAAAGGCAACGAAGCCTAGGATACAGGTCAAAAAGCCGATCCAAGCGACCGCTACAGTAGGGCCCCTCAAAGATTCCGGCATAGTTGCTGTGGGCGTTTCATCATCGCTTCGATATTCGGGGTCCATTGTGTATTTCTTTCAAGGGTCATGCTGGGGGTGCGTTGATGTTGAGTTTGAGAACCAAGTTTAGAGCAGGTGCAGCATTCAATGGCGAGGAATACTCTCTTTTAATAAGGGGCTCACTCCCTGGCTGTAATTTGGCTAATATGGGCTCAAATGAGGAGGGAGCTTCTCCTCTGGCTAACAAAGGCTGTCTTCCCAGGGTTTCGAAGTGAGTGATTCGCCTTGTCCATCCGGGCAGCTGGCTGCGGCAAGGCAGATTTAGCCCAGCTTTCAAGGCTCAATCAGTGAAAGATGTCAAGCCCAGATCCTAGGGCTTTCAGTAGTCGACTGCAGCCTCTCTGCATTTTACATACTGGATTGCTCCCAGACTTACTTGCCTAGCATGGCACGTGTCTTGACAACAAGCTTCCTAGCTGGGCAGGGGTCCATTAAACCTAGTTAGTCACTTCCTTAATACGGGTAGTGTGCCCCCCTTTTCATTTCTCCTTAATACTGTTTGTCTGTCAAGTCGTCGGCCCACTCACCCACACCGCTCGCTTACTGCGGGAGTTAGGGGTAAGAGCTGAAGCTGATTGCCAGAGTTCAAGCCCGCACAGTCGGCGAATACGCCAAGGCAGAATTCCTCTTCATAGCGCTTCTAGAATCTTTTGCCTTTTGCCCTTGGCCCATCACGCCTTGGCTTCCATAGCGTGTTACATTAGCTCTCTCGCTTGCCGACCAGGACGGCCACGGATTATTAACCCAAAGTCTCTGGTCTGCAGGCATCCTCACGGACTAAGCTTGGACGTAAAGAGGAGGCTATTTCCGCAGGCCTCCTCGCAGGCTGAGACCGGGCAACAAAGTGGAGCCACCGTTCATCATGTCGACCTTCTCTTTCTAGCTAGGCATCCGGTCTCAATAAACTCAGAGGGGTTTCAACTATCGCAGACCCCGTAGCTCCAGCATTCCCCCAAAACCCAGGATTTCAGGATCCCCAGGATCCCATAATATCAGACGATCTCCTATCCAGTATGGAGTATAAAGGATCGGAGTCTCCCCGTGCTGGGCGTTGAAATTCAAGCGATTATCTTTGCCCCCATCTTCCTCGAAGCCTCATAGTCTACCACATTCATCAGCTCCCTCCACAAGGTGTCTTGTGGCCAACCGCGAAGTATGGCGGATGCCGAAGAAGCGCAACACGTCGAACAGGGTGGACTTCCAGTGGATGTGAAGGCCACTGGCGTGCACCAGGGACGCATCCAGTTGCTCGCCGAGTCCGGTGACATGATTCTGCCGGAGCACAGCAAAAAACAGCGAACGCCGCTGCACATCGATATGGACGCGATACGCCGGGCTGCAAAGGAGCTGCACGGGGACTCTAGCCCCAAGAGCTTCCTGGAACAGAACCCCACCTTACAGAAGTTGCTGGAACACACGCACGACAGTTATCCGGATTTCATCGCCGCGCTGAATCGCAGCGGCGTGCCCGACTATGCTCCGTGGATGCTGGAGCTGTGCCGAAGAGCGCTCGGCGACACCTGCAGCACCCGGACAATTGTAGGTGAGCAGGAACTGCGAGAGCCGTTCTTCCACCATGGCGACCTCATCGTGCAAGGTTGTCTCCAGGTGCTGTGCCCCTTTGTGGTCACCGGTTCTCTGACAGTCGACGGCTGTATGGCGGACGCAGGGCCTGTCTTAAATGTGGCGTGGGCGGGGACCTGAACGCTCACGCGGTGCATACCGACGGCGAGATGTATGTCAAAGGAGATATCGAGGCGGAGGCCGTCTACGGCTACTACAACGACCACACCCTCCGGGCGAGCACTATCTGCGCCCGCCTGGTTATCGAGGACGAGCACTATACAGAGGCGGACGTGGAAGCAGATGTCCATTTCGACCTAGACACCTACCAGCAGGGCTACGGCGAAGGTGTCCAGGAGCAGCTGCGCGAGGTCCTGGTGGACGAGGTGTTTACTTAAGACGATGACGAAGCACGGCTGGACCACCAGGCGCTCTACTCCCACCTGTGGGAAGGCAAGTCCGTGTTCCGTCCGGTAGACTGACGACACTGGTGTTGAGATCCGTTGTTTGACGGATCAATGGCTATTCCGATCCATTGGTGGCTGGGATGTGGATGTCTTCTTGTCAATAGCTTCCGCTGGTTAGCGCTAGTTTTCTTCTTCTTCAATCAATACAACATGCTCATTTCAACAATCCCCTGGTTTCAACAATCCCCTGGTGCGCAGCGCACCTAAACGAGCCCGGCATTGTGCGCGAGACCACGTCGTCGCGATTCGTCAAGGCCAACGGCGAAGCCTCCTCTTCTCCACGACGCTCAACACACCCCAGACCATCACTGCCCTTTTGATGCTGTACAAACTGCCCACGCCCCAGCACCGGCAGCAACAGTCGCCGTCGCTGACATCGTCATCGCTGGTCATCAACCAAGTTAAGTTCCTTATTTCCCTCGGGCCGGCCGTCGGTGGATACCCCGGCGTGTGCCATGGCAGCATTGTGGCAACCATCCTCGACGAGGTCACCTCGATGCTCTTCCCCATTAACAAGGCGCATGGGGCCATCTCTGAGAGCGTAGCTATGACGGGGCACCTAAATACGAGGTTCCTCAGGCCGGTTAAGGTTCTGGCGAGCTACCTGCCCTAGGCGTGGGTGAATAAGGTTGAGGGGCGCAAGTATTTCTTGTAGGGGACGATTGAGGATGGGGACGGGATGGTTATAGTAAGAGCGGAGACGTTATATATTATTTTGAAAGAAATATTATAATTTATAATGAAAGGGAAGAGAGGTATGATATATGTGTGTACCTGGCTGTAATTAGGTGAGAAGCTTATGAGTATGGCGATGCTTGGATAGAAGGAGCTATAACTATTAATGATGTTTTAAGCAGTTCTGAGGGCGTTCTCGCCTTATTAGCTGCAATTCTCCTTTTTGGCAACTGGGGTAGGCCCTGCCTAGTGTCTGGGGTTTTTTGAGATAGGCGCTGGAGGAGTTCTTAGGTGAGTTTGGAATTTTTAATATAACTAATAGTATTTTAATTTATTTATAAGAAAGAGAAGGGTGTTATTAGGAGAATGGCTAGACTTAAATACTTTTAGTAGTGAAGCTTAAGCTTGAGGAGAGACTTGCCAGATACGTCAGAGGTGCAAGCTGCACAAAGAAGTCTGTTACGTTTATCAACTGTTGAGACTGCGGCCCGGTCTCAAAGGCCCGGATCTCTAGCAAACCGGCCTCAAAGACCCGGATACTTTAGATCCGGTCTTAAAAGAACCTTATTGTAGACCCTATGATGACGGGGGCGTCTCTGTATAAAAAGGCCGCTGCGAGTCCTCTGTTAAAGAGGGGGGGCGGGGGAAGTACATATAACATTCACTCTAATATTTGACACATATCACCATCGGCCTCGACTTATTCTAGTACCTCGTAGCAAAGTAAAACCTTTTCACACGGCACATACTAATCTCGTTAAACTTGAACTCTTTTTTTTGTCTATCGACCTGGGGCCCTTGTAGCGTTGTTCTTTCTACCATCCCAGTTATATGCATTTCTCACACTGTAATTCCTCCTCTATTTCCACCGTCACATAGTCATCCCTCTCCTTGATCCCGATATCGTAACACTATCTAAGAAAGGTACTGGTCTAAGAAGCTCTCGAGGTAGTCCCTCTTACCCACTGGCACACCCTCCTTTCGCAGAATAGCATACGCCATCGAAAGGTGGAAGAACGCAACGGGTAGCGCATACCCATTAACGTAGTTGCGGCTCTGCATCTCAGCCGTCTTGTCTTCTCCGATTCCCACCTGCACAATCTCCTCCGCACGCTTGTTGATAAGCTCCTTGTCAGCCTTGTTGACAATCTCGAGCGCCTGCTCAATGCGGGCCTGCATGGCCTCGAAGGTCTCGAGGTCGGGTTCCTGAGAGAGAGGCTCCATGCCTGAGGTGCGGGCGACAACCTTCTGGGCTATGTCGGTCACCATGAAGACCTGGAAGCTGAGGGGGTACATGTCCTCGTAGAGGCGGGCGGAAGCTAGGGTGGCGGGGTTGGGGTGCTCGGCGGCCTTCTTGAGGATAGCCGTGAGGGACTTTAGGGCGTCCCGAGCCAGGATGATAGAGGAGTCATAGAGGGTGTAGCTCATGGTTGCGGTGTTAGAGTGGGCGTGATTGTGGGGTTAGGAGTAGCTCAGTGGGAGAGAGATAGCGTTGATGATCATGAATTGAGTCTAGTGAATTGTGTGATGAGTCCAGAGTGAAATAAGTTGCCAAAGAGGCAAATCCCTTGAATATATATACGTAGATGCGACTCACAATGAGGACGGGCTATTGATCTCCCCGACTTACTCGATTAATATCGTCGCGCCCTTCAGTCAACAGCTTACAAATACGCTTGCATTGCGCTACATGGCACGACTGACAAGCCAGAGAGGATTCGTTGAATCCATTTAGCTGCTGTGTATTGCAGTTCGAGAGTTGCACGGACATGTTTATCCTAGAAGATAGTTTCTATAGCTTGCTCGCTGCCCCTTGGCATTAAGCTAAAGGAACCACCATCTAGTTAAGCGAGCGGGTTATCTGATGCGATATGTTCTCACGATTGTCCTTGATTAAAGTTTGAGGCTTGCGCTAGTTATTTACATGTCGGACCGACAAAACTGCAGCTAAGCCCACACGAGTTAAGGATGACGTTCTTGGTCAACTAGCCGAACCAACTTTGAGAAATATCAGGGGAAATGTCCTACTATTTATAGTCAACTGACCTTTTTCCTCCAAAGAGGCCCCGCCGCCCAATTAACATCCGTTTCCCTTCTCTTTCGTCTAAAAAGGAAATATATTATAAATGCGCCGACCCCGGCCCTGCTAAAAGACTGCTATTCGGCTTGCCCCTTTCTTTTTCATCAAAAAAGCCCCTTAATTTTATTCTTTACCGGTATTATAACTATAAACTATATATAGGTTACCTACTATATTACTAGGGGAAATAAAAACTATATATAGAATAACTATAACTACTACTACTATTATTACTTCTATATAGTATAGTATATTATTAGGTAGATATATATTTTATTTTATTATCTACTATTATTTATTAATATATATTAATATTATATCTCTATTTATACTTTAGCCTACTTAAGTATAGCAGCTACTGCCAATATATCTATTAACTCCGCTACCTATAAGCCCTACCTATACGCCGCTTAAGAACAGCCCACCTAGAAGATAGCTAGCTACATCTATATCTATATAAAGATATAACAATATATTACTTATATAGAAGACAGCTAAGAACCGTCACTTACAAGCTAGAGCCGACTGGATGTAGCGGGAGAGCTAAGAGTACTTATATGCTGAAGATAACAAGATAACGCCTTAGCTAAAGTATATAAGATAGCCAGAGCTATTTCAAAACCGACCACTCAATATTATCACAGCCTCCGCGAGGCAGCCCGCTCGAGGCCCTAACAGAAACAACGAGGACTATCTACTCAGGGCCTGGCAAGATATACCGCTTCAAAGCCCCGTAGCAGTAGAGGTATAGCTGTGTATCTTAATATATGCCGTCGACGACATCTTCAATTAAGCTGAGGCTACTCTAGCGTTTATATCCTACTAGTTACGCTGTTAATTTATAAGCTACTGGATAGGTATATTTTATAATTACTTACTTTATATTATACTATAGCAAACTAAGGAGAGCTATAAATTAAAGTAAAAGTACTTTATCTGCTATATCTTCTAGATTATTATACTAAAATTGCAGTAATACTAGTAGATATATAATATACTATTATATATAAATAATATTGAGTCGGAGCTTTCCAGTCTTTGGGGATAAAGGTCATTTAATCGGATGCTTGCAGCCACTAGGGCTAGGATTGGTGGGTTCCTTCAACAGGAAATGCTGCATCGGGTAGGACCGGTAGCCAGACCTACTGGGGCCATAAATTGGGAAGGTCTCGGACAGGACCTTCCAGACACCAACAACACAAGCATCATCCTTCTAGCATCTCATCTTTCTTAATTGACAGTCTTTTAACCTATTCTTTGGGGACCTATTGAAGGTCCATTTGATCAAACGGTATCAGCTGGAAACGCTATTTATTTTGCCCAGCTGTCTGATTTATCCGGACCCCAAACCTAACCCTTTCCGACCCTTCCGACACAACACTATCGCAGTCATCACAGCTCTGTTTCTGGGCGGGTTGTGTGTTCTTAGTGTCCTCTGCTCACTTCCTCACTTAATATTAAGATAATATATTATAGCTTATAGAAAGAAGAAAGAATAGTAATAATAAGAGTAATAATAAGAGTAATAATAAGAGTAATAATAAGAGTAATAATAAGAGTAATAATAAGAGTAATAATAAGAGTAATAATAAGAGTAATAATAATAAGAAAAAAAAGAATGAAAATAATAAAAATACTAATAGTAATAATAATAAAAACTACTTATAAAATAAAAATAAATAAAAAGATAATAAAAAGAATTATAACTTAGCTTAGTTTACTTTTTATTCTTATAAAAATACTTAGCTTAAGCTATTTAAAATACTCTTTTAGCTCTTAATAATATTTTAAATATATTAAAGCTAAAATAAAATAATAGCTTTATTAATAATAATATATTTTATAGTAGTTATAAAAGTTTATTATTTCTTTTTAATATATTATAATATATATAACTTAATATTAAATCTTATAACTTTTATATAAATAGAATATTTATTTTTTCTTAAGTATAGCTTATTACTATATAGCTATAATATCCTTATATATATCTAGCTAGCTTAATATATTTACTTATTATAACTAAAATATCTTAAAATAATCTAAATAAAGTATATATTAAGAAATTATTATTTCTCTTTTAATAAGCTAGTTAAGCTAAAAGCTTTTAAAAAAAGTATTATTAAATAAAAAAATTCTTAAAATAACTTAACTTAAACTTTAAATAGCTATTTATTTATAATTAATAATAATAAGATAGTATAGCTATTTAAATTTTATATTACTTATTAAGCTATAATTATATAAATATAAAAGCTAGTTATTAAAATAATATTAAAATAAAAGCTTATAATTAACTTTTCTATAATTTATAATAACTTAATCTATTAGTAGTTAGGCTAGTACTTTCTTAATAAATTAAAAAATAATTTAATAGATACCTATAAGATAATAGTATACTATATATAGTCTTTTTTCTTTTATAGCTAAATTCTTATTAAAGTAAACTATTAATTATCCAGCTTATATTTAATATATCTAAAAGTAAATATAAAGCTTATTATAATAAGCTTTTTTATATTTTATATAATAGTAAAATTACCTAGCTAAAATATTAAAATAATAAGTATCTAATTTTAAAATATAAAATTAGCTATTAAAAATATCTTTATTTATAAGAAATAAGTTATTATTATTATTAGCTATAATAAAGCTTATATCTTAAATAACTATATTTTTTATATTATATATTATCTTTTAAATAATCTAGACTTTTTTATATTTTTTTATTTAGCTTATATCTAGCTATTTCTT
>NW_025764622.1:0-10994 GCF_021365365.1 Ilyonectria robusta
TGGTGAAGGGGACCATGTTTTCGTCTGTCAAGCCGATAGTGATGCCGCGCCGGTCGATCTGGTACCCCCTGTAGAAAGTCGGCCATGTCGCAGCTCTGCCACCTATAGTGCTGACTTTCAGTGCGGGGTTCCTGTCTGGAAAAGCTTGCGGCTGGTCTGGACCACGGCGTCCGAATCCTATCCCGAGGATTCCGTGGAAGTCTCTGAGGTCTGAGGAGGGTGATTCCGGGCAGGTGTATAGGTCCCCGTGAATTTGCAAGTCGCTGCACTCTTTTGTTCTCTCCGTTACGGCGAGGATCTTGACGGTGGATTTCACGATGGGCATATCATTGCTCGGGTTGAAGAAGACGTCCTTTTCGATCCACCAGCCGCCGTAGAGGGTTTTGCTGCTGGTGAGATTTTGCCAACCTCTTTCTGCGCTGGTGCTGGTGGGGACGGTGAACCCGGGCATGTTGGCTGCGGGGAGAACGATGCCAGTGGTGCCGGTATCTACGAATGGGCGGTAGACTTTTGTATTGATACGGGTCCCCGGGGGACCAGTGCTGAGTTGGATGGGGACGTGATATCTGCTGGTGAATGGGGTGGTCATGGATTCGGCCTCGGCGAAAGGGACGAGGGCTTTAACCGTGGAGCCCGCATAGGGACCCGCGCGTGCAAGGCGGAACAGGTATAGGGAGGTAGTGATAAGAATTGATAGAATTGGAGACATATTGAAGATTTTGAATGGCGAGAAAATTGGCATAGTGCGAATGATTAAAGTGGCGATTGTATAGAACTTATAAGCTCTGCCCCCTTGGAAGGAAATTATCTGCAACGTACATGACAAGCGAGTGGACAATTTTCCTCATCCAGTGGTCCTTAATCCTCTGGTATCTTAAACATCTGTGTACTAGCTACTCGAGACTGGAGAGCCGTGCCCCCCCTCCAACCGTGTATAATACCGATCATCAGCGCGTAGCTCTTGGATCCCAGTTGACTTTTTACTTGTATACTTCTCCTAGGACGGCAGGGCTATTTGCTCTCATGGTATTCTAGTGTGGCTCGTATCTGCAGGCTCCCTGAAACCACCATTAAGCCAACGTAACATCGTATTTAATATGCAGAATAAATATGAAATCTAAGCCAATGGTATATATTAAGCTATTTGTAATAAAATTAGGTGGCTTTTAATCTTATCTAATCTGATTTATATTGCGTCTAAGTGACGTCTCACTAACCTTGTACCTCTAGACCTAGTTCTGCAACATTGTTCTCTGTGGGTTATGTTTTGGGACACCCTCCTTTTGCCGGTCCAGGAAACGATCTGGTCCAAAAGTAAGACGTCGTTCTATAATGTGGGTGTCTCATATCAGCGGTCTGTACGTGGTCAAGAATGCGGGTCGCCGGCCCACCCTCATCATCGGCGCCCTGTGGATGATGATGTGTTTCCTGTGAGTGTGTCCCATCTTTCGGACGTGCTTCGTTTATGCTAACGGCTTAGGGTCTACGCCTTCGTCGGCCACTTCTTCCTCGACAGCACCAACCCAATGAGTCGGGAGAGGGAAGGGTAGTATGGCTGGTACTATTATCAGGTTCCTCGGGTATTATTTAGAGTCGAAATAGTTATTATGGCCTCTATTATATTACTTTCCTTAACCCCATATCAATCTCTAGTTTTCTTAAAGCGAGTTGAGTACGTTCGTGGTTCGGGAGTGTCAGACGGAATGACCTAATGGAATATCCCGACGGAAATCTTCCAATAGATTGAGTAGACGAGACGTTCAATTGGGCTTGTTCTCTTCCCTGTGTCAGATCTCGTGACTCCGTAAGTGGGGTCTGACGATCTAAGTTGGGTGCCTTTGGCACGGGGAAATGTACGATCAAATGATGCCAAAATAGGCTGCTTGAATTGATGATAGATACGACCTTAATGACGTCGTGATGACTGATTGATTGACTATGGTGTTGATGATCTTGACCGGCGAGGGATTTCCCTCATCTACGGTCTCCAAGACCCCCGCTTCCTTAGCCATCCGGCCGGACACGGATCCCTCCGTCTGACACCCTGCCGCATCACGTGCAGTGGTCCGCGTCGCAGGTCCAGCTGCGCTGGGTCAGGACAGAAAATTCTGGGGATTTTGCATCTTTCCAAGAGGCTATTGAACCCTGCGCGTTGCGCTCTGCGTTACCACTCTTTGACGAATGCTGGAGGTCTAGGCCTGACCCGGAGTAAAACATGCGATTGCTAACCCCGCACCGCCTTCTACTCTTGGCGGTAGCATTCTCACCCCGAATTTGGGTAGCTGAGGCAAGGGGTCGAGGTGGGAGCGGCGGTTCCAATGGGGACAGCGGTGACTCGGAGGGAGATGACGGTTTGGGTTCTGGTGAAGGGAGCACCCCTTGTATCGACAGCGGCCTACCGACAATCACGGATCTCGATGTCACCCGATTTGACAACTACAGCTCAGACCCGAACTACGGCGGCGCATATTTCTTCGGCGAGGCGTCAATCAAGACCCGAATCGAACAGGGGGACAAGGACACTTGTACTCCCACCATTGGGGTCACGCTCCCAAATAGGCTGCTGGCAGCCGCCTTCATCGCGCCTCAATCGCCGCAGCCTGTGGGGCCTAAGAATGATATTGTGATCGGTTTCAAAGGCTGGGTTACAGACAAGTCGCTGGAAGACTTCATGACTTCGTATAATAACTGCAAAGTCAGCGCCGACACGATCTTCTTCAGGACCACTTCATGGTTCTCGTACACATATCCAAACAACGAGATGCACGGAGCTCGCGATTCAGTGCCTTTGACGCTGTCCGCTGGCGATGGTTCAACTGTCTTCAAAGGAAAATACAGTGGAGGGCCGCAGACAACATGGAGCAATATATCGCTCGCACAATGGACTGAGGATGACATCTCGTTTTCCGACGATCTTTGCAACGGATACATGGGCCTTGATGAATCCATTCCAGTTGGGACGGTCATAAACGGCTCTGTTAGCTCCGAGACGCTCTCTCTTACTGTTACCGGAGTCGTGAACAGCGTGATCTCCGGCGTCAACGTGAGTTTCACTGTAGATTTCAAGGGGGCATTTTCATCGACCAACTCAACCCAAGCTGTCAAGATTGGGGAAAACGGCAAGTCAGATGTATCGTTTGCTGTGATCAACAGTGATGGAAGCAATGATAGCCAAGGAAGACTGAGCGCGTTTCTACCGATGACGGTTTCGTTTCTTATTATCGCAGTAGGCCTTGGATGTGAATATCTTTGAGGAAAACAGTTCTTCATATATAGTACCTTCAATGTATATCGGCTCTGCTTGAGATCTTGTCAGATTTGAAATTTTACGCCGTGCACCGGCTGCACGTGGTCATAGAGAACGGCCTTCGAGAGCGCCATATCTATCTTAAGAGACCGTCATTCTTCACTCGCCCAAGATGGATGGATTCAAGGGCTCCCCAACTTCAAGATTGTCCACAGGACAACTCACCCGCTACGCTGGCTCGAGAGCCTATACTTCAGCACACTAGGCATTGGTGGAATGTGTACAAAGGCTGGATCTCGTCAAGGTATTGCCAGGCCACGCCATTTCTACATATACAAGTACGCTAGCTGAATTTTAGACGCAATCGATCCTAGTAACGGCATCGCCTCCAGCCCCAATTTCAGTCCCAGGAGTATCGGATCCTTCTCCCCAAGGACCTCCTGCTGCAGCTCCAATACCTTCATGTGGATCTCCTCGGCCTTATTATATTGTGGCGGGGGGTTCCCGTTAAAATTGGCGTTGGAAGGTTCCGCCCGAGATATTGGTGCCGTTGTAACCTGAGTCGGGCGGTGGAATGGCGCTCTGCACACCTGGGCCAATGGGGCTATGCTGCTGTTAGGCGACTGTCTTGGGCGCATGTGGCGGAGCTGGTCTGAGAACGCGATCGGCCAGGGATCTGGTGTCGTGAACATTGTCCCGCTTGCTGCATTCGTGTCTCAGCCCGCGATCGCCGTAACTATGCAGGAGTAGGGCTGAGACGTAGGAGCCAATCGCCAAAGAGTTGGGGGCTTCCCTGGAATGTGGTGGAGGCGATGCATCGAGAAATTTTACAAGGGAAGCCGCAAATACTGGGCTATGGGAGCCAAGGATAGGACCCTGGGAACCCTCCCTTGGGAGATGTATAGGCCCAATCGATAGCCTTAGTAGTATCTCGATTATGGATGCAATACGATGTATTGAGTTGCACTCATTCTGCAGCGGGTTTTATCACGTCAATGTATGGACATTGTATTCGAGTAGGGAGGGGTCTGGAACCCTCAGCAAGACCTACATAGCGCGAAATCATCGACAGTCTTCACACAGAGACCGACGTCAGACTATTCAGAGTGCGATTGATAGGCTTAAACGAGGCAGAGTACAACATGTTTGGGGACAGAATCGTTGCCAGTCTGAACTACGACAGCTGGCCCATACACCACGACTCGGTCCCACAGGCATATAAGGATACCTTCCAATGGGCCTTCGACTCACGGCTCTCGGACTGGTTCCGCTCCGAGAGTGGTACTTTCTGGGTATCAGGCAAGCCGGGGTCCGGGAAATCCACCTTCATGAAATTCATCGCGAGGCATCCCCGGACAAAGGATCTACGAGCAGGCTGGGCAGGCTCGGCAGATACGCTTGCCGTTGCGGCGCACTTCTTCTGGATAGCGGGCACGCTGATCCAAAAGTCATGGCAGGGGCTGCTCCAATCTTTGCTCTTCGACGTGTTTCACAAACGCCCCTCCGTCGTGTCGCTGATCAGCCCTGATCGCTGGGCGGCCGCCAAGGCCGGACACTGGCAGGCTGCCGCCCAACCCTGGTCTGTAACTGAGCTCGCGGTGGCGCTTCGAGCGCTGGCATCATCTGACAGTCTGCCGCTGAAGATGTGTTTCTTCATCGATGGACTCGACGAGTACGACAGCGACCATGCCGAGCTTTGTAATGTTCTACGTGACATGGCTAGCTCTCATCATATCAAGATGTGTGTTTCTAGTCGGTATCTTTAGCTAAGATTTTGGCCTACGCCCATGCTGATGGGTCTGATGACGCTGTAAAAGATCGTATCTTGCAAAGTCCTTATCCATACATTCATTACATTTGTATCGCTCCCTGTGCTCCATTGGTACGTGTGTTTCCAAATGCCTGGTAAGATCTCTCTCCAAAGCCATATGTCCGCAAAGCCTACAGGGGAGAAGCTGGCCGGCAGCTCCCGTTTTGTGACTTGCTTCATCAGCCAAAGGCCGACAACTTGCTTTCCGAGGCATTCACTTACTCTATATTGGAAATTGTTGCTCCAGTTTGCTCGTAGTCTCTGAAACGTGAGCCTATTCGTGCGTCCACCGCCTCACTTGTTTCAAGAGTGACTGTTGTAGGTGCGAGATAGTTTGAAATTTCTTCATTACCCCCCATTACCGCAGATTCTGTGCACACGTAGGAAATCTGGGGTTCTGAGAAGAAAGTCTCGTAGTTTGATGCCTGAGAAGATGATGATGTTATCGGTTCCAGCTCGCTGTGGTAATCCGGCAAGGGCTGATGGCTCTAATGAGCCATTAAATCTCCCAAAGGATCATTTGCCGAAGCTGATAGATATTCGGCATTACCTGAGTTTATCCACGTGTCTGTTTCTAGAGAGGTGAGTGCGTAGCTCTCGAAAAGAAAAGTGTCGGGTATATGAAAATCGCTGCTGGTGCCTTGTGTAGTACGAAGCTGATTAGGTAGACATCCTTCAACATTAAGTGTCTGTAATTCGTTGTGAACTATGTTGACGTTCGCAAGCGCAGCATCCGAGTCGAAGTAGATTGGAACACCGCATGTCTCTTCAATTCCTGCCTGCAAGCGCATTGCTAAGGGTGGCGGTGGCTCTTGTTGCTGTTCGGGCATGAAAGGATCAATAAGAGATAAAGGGAAAATATTGTGTCAGAGATTCCTACAGACCCCCAATATCATCCACTCAAGTACTCACTGTCACTAAAGAAGATAGTGTGTTCTTCTGAAGTAAAAGGATGCGTAGGAGCCCCGGAGGAGCGATCCCTTTTCTTTGCGGCATCCGACTGAGATTGCATGAATGAACAAATAAAACCTCTAACAGGACGTGGAGAGTCCTAGAAATCCAGGAGAGTGTTGGTACGTCTAGTCCTGTTAACCTTGGACGACGTCTCTACTTATAGCAGACGTATAGAGCATACGGTAGTCCATCCTCTAATTTGCCGAATCTGTGTCATCTCCGAAGGTGCGAGAACAATCTGATCCGGGGTCGTGAGCTGTGACTCATCTTTGTGTAATGGAAGTAGTTGTAAAGTGTAATAATTGCGCATGCTATGCAATCGACTTTGATTCGTCGATACAAAGTGTATCTGCACATGTATGTATGCGGCCAGCTAATGCGGGAGGCCAAGGTATGTTTGCGGCCAGCTAATGCGGGCGGCCAAGGTATGTCTGCGGCCAGCTAGTTCCACCTCGGCTGGTTCATTCTCTTATCAGTCGGGTCTACTTTTAACATGGAATGTTCTCATTGGCAGATTTCTCTCAATGCCACCAAGTTGAAAATACATTTCGTCTAGTAGTGATAAAGTCGCAACGGCATTACACCTCACACGGCGATAAAGTAATCACACCGAAACACTCGTATACACAGTCACGTCAGGTTTCTAGCACATGCATCCACCACAACCAAGCTCTAAGCTGCACTAGTGATATCATTATGTTATATACTTCTCAGTGTTCTTTCGCATCCATCCAATCATTATGACCAAGACGGATCATTCATGCTGTTGGTCCAAGATATGACTCTTACTTGTTTGGAGATCTAAGACTGGTCGGGCGCTGCCAACAAAGCACGGGCTGACCAACCATTATAGGTACGGTGCCATATGTACGCAAAAGGCGTCTTGCATGATGTAGGCTTTGCCACGTACAATGTGCTCTATGATGGGTATCAGCCAATATGAGCAAGGCATCAAGGACGCCTGACGAGGGATTAGGCTTCCAACTGATGCGAATGCAGTAGATGGTAAATGAAAGGATATCCTTCTCATGATTAAGTAACATATAAAAACCTACTGATCATAATGAACAATAGTAAGCTCTAGGACTAAGGTTTTGAGGTTTAGATAATGACCTGACTATGATGATGATATTAATCTCTATAACAGGCTCAAACCCCACTGAACACTCCAGCCATGTCTGAAATGTCCGCAGCGAATATACTACTTCAGACGGGAAGTACGCCACAAACATACCTAGCCAGTCGTTTTGTTTTTTCTTCCAACATAACGAAGTCATAAATGGGACACTCATCACCATCTCGGCATATGGCACAAGCCCTGATAAGGAAGGCGTTTTCTGGTCTCTGCCTCTATCTCACCTACGTTACTATTCTCCTCCAGTGGTGACAGAGCGTCGCATTGCATCGGATACTTCTCGGGTTTCCATAAGTAAGCTCTGGATAGTTATTTTGGGGGTCATCACTTCACAGTGGAACTAAAGCTCCACTCCAAAAGTCTGTCAAAAGCGCAATCTGCCGCCCTTCTTGCATGACCACCCACGTAATAAAAATTCATATTTCTCAACGCACAATGCAGCAAAATGGAAAGTATCTATATTTTTGGAATCACCAGAAGCTAGGGATCAATATCTAGTATACCAAACTCTTGCCCGGCAGCACGCTTCCACCCGACGGGGCACAGACTCTATCAACGCCCGAATGAAGTCCTGATCTATTGCTACCCACACTTTATGCAAGCATTCCTTGAATTCTTCGATATTCGCCTTATTTCTGCGTAATCCTGAGAGATGAGGGAACATTTTATAAACCTTCCTTTTCAATGCGTTCCAAACATGCTCAATTGGATTAAGATCCGGCGAGTGGCTGGGCCATTCTAGCAGCGAAATCGCGTTCTGGAGCAGGAATGCTTCTGTGACCGCAGAACGATGGATTGCAGCATTATCTTGCTGAAAATGACGTGTGCCATCGTAGACAGGAAGCAGACCTTCTGTTAGAGCCTGCATATAGCTAGTAGAAGTGAATCCTTTCTTCTTGGCGAGTTCATCTCTGGTCATGATCACTAGCCAGCTCTTCCCATTAGACCAAATCGCCGCCCACACCATTATCCGGATAGTGTGAGTGAATCGCCAGACCCATTCATAGGGATTTGAAGCTGAATTCTGGATTGTACACTCATCTGAAAAGATGACCTGGGATCATGGTTAGAGCGCAGACACACATCTGATCTTCCGTGTAAGTTACCGTGACCAATTCGTCTTCTCTACCTTTCCACTCTAGTATCCATACAAGCCATTCTTTTGCTGTTTCTTCTAATATAAAAACCCGCTTCCTTGCTTTCCATTTGCGTAAGTTGTACTCATGCAAAGCGCGGCGCAGTGTCGTGCTGCTTACTGGCAGACCCAGCTCATTGACGAGTTCCTTCCGAGTTAGATCTGGATCTTGACGGACCTTGCGCACAAGTGCACGTATATCCCGAGGCGAGAGACTCTTAGGCCGTCCAGAGCGAGGTTTGGATTGGAGTGAATCGGTCTCCTCGAAGCGTTGAAGAATGCGTGTCATAGCAGCTGGAGAGACGCCAAAATCGCGTGCGACAGCGCTTCGCTTTGCACGTGCGAGGATAGTAGCAATAATGTCCGCACGAGTATTAGGATTGATTTCCTGGTTAGGTTGACGATTTCCGCTTATAACGGTACCAAAAGATCGCAAATTGGATGACATTCTGTAAAGTTGTGGAGAGATGAAGGAAGAAGGGGTGTCGCGATGCATTTGGAAAAGTGACGCGGGTCGCGACGCGGGTGCGTTTTTTGACAGACTTTTGGAACCCCACTTTACACCTGCCCGGATACGGAGAAGTGCTTCCGGCTGATCATCCTCCTCTCCAACCTCGTCAACCAATCATCTATGCACATTGCATGGCTGAAGTTTCTCGCAGGTGCCGCCAAAAGATACACCAGTACCAATGATGTGGATCATTCACATGTGAAGCTACTCAGACTCGGAATGCGATGGGGCCGGTCGTGTCTGAACGAACCTGGAAGAGAGACCCGCACCCATTTTTTGGCCTGAGCCACTTCCCCGTGCTCATGAGCATGATATCTGAGATTGAAGAGAAGATCGCAATCATGCGCAACATTGCTAGAACCCCCCAAGCTTCAGACTAAGACTTGCTTATCAGATACTCGGAACCGAACGCTGCTAGGGTGATTGCTGCTTCTGTCGCGTACCACTTAGCCTCGGCACTTCCTTCCTCTCCGACTTCAGTACGAACATCTCGAGGTGATGGCGAGCCAGCAGAAAAGCGACAATGTCACACTGCAGGGATGAGACACTGTCGTTGGGTAGTCAGCAAATTCGGCGAGCCTGATGTGAGTTGTGACGGACATGCTTGCAGCTGTGTTTCGCCACATGGCCCTGAGTGTATCTGCGACAAATTGGGCGGCGGATGCACTATTTCTTGTCACCGTGATTTGAGTGGCGTGTGGCAATGCAATTCTGCGAGCAATTTCCTAAATTGGGAGTGCAAAAACGGCTGCACAGGTGAAGGGCAATGCACGACATGCTATCTTCGCTCCCAGGTATCACGAGTCGAAAAGTCTGGTGAACAGTGTCATGAAGAGCGGCCCAATGTTTACTACCTGAGGAAGACTTAGATTGAAGAAGGTTTGATTGATGCTTAAAAATAAAGCGTTGAGGTCACGAAACGCGTTTAAACTGCAATGCCACGAAACGTGGGGTCCGAGCGGTAAGCTAGCGCCTGTGGGCAGCGTGTCTCATTCCTTCACAAGACAACACAAGGCAAGTGCCTTGCTTCTCGGGCTCGTTCCGAAAGGCATTGGCGGACCCCGTAGGGGACCGGTCTCCTGTGCAATCATCAAAACACTCCGTGGTCCGTGCACTCATCAGCCACAACCAAGATGCCCGCGACATCTCAAACAACTGTAGACCTTCATCAAACCCACAAACTGAAAGACTCGTTCCGAAGGTTTGATGGCGGGCCCGTAGGGGCCGGTCTCCTGTCCCATTGACCCGGCTGAAAAGTGCCTTTCGGAACGAAAGGATCCTTCTTCCGCGCCCTCTCTCTCCAACGCCCGGGCTACATAGCGCTCTGATCGCGCTTTGCCATACTTCGCCATCCTAAGCTACAGTCCAAACCCTACTCCCGTCCGTTTTCCCGTCCGTTTTTGGACCTCCTTTTTATAACTATAGAAAATGATTTGTCTATAGAAACTAATTTATCTATAGAAACTAATTTGTTATTAGTCTAATCTTTTTATAATTATAGAATATAATTATAATTTTGTTATTAATAGTATGGGGAAGATTATTTTATTAGTAGATTATCTTACTAGTAACTTTTAGTTATTTCTTTTTTTATAAGTAGTAGTTAATTATTTTTTTAGCTATTTGCTTTTTAATTTAATCTTTTTATTTCTTTTAATAATAGGATTAAGCTTAAAATCTTTAATATTAAATATTTTTTTTTTATTTTAATTACTTTTTATATTAGATATAATATACTATTTATTTTACTTCTTATTTCCCTTCTTATTATACCTATAGCTTATATCTACTTACTACTATATTTTAATAAGAATTAATTAAAATTCTAGTTAATTAAATCCTCTATATATAAAAAGATTTAAATAGGTAATATACTTAAAATAGAACTTAAGGGAGTTGGGGAATTTCTTAATTAATAACTCTAAATACCCTGGTATCTTAGAGAGCTATCTACTACCTGCAAGGGCTACTTAGTGCCTATTTTGATGATGTTACTCTATAGGATCTTCTTAAGCTTTAAAGGAAGCTAGTTAGAGTTCCTTATAAGGAGATTTTATATATGTTAGCTCTTCTTGAGCCCTAAAGGGAGTAGGTTAGAGTTTCTTATAAGAAGATCTTATATATATTGGCTTTTCTTAAGTCTTGAAGGGAGTAGGTTAGAGTTCCTTATAAGGAGATTCTCTGTATATTGGATTAATCAGA
>NW_025764623.1:0-10829 GCF_021365365.1 Ilyonectria robusta
TAAAGAATATATAATTTAAATAGTATTTTAAATACTACTATTTTAAATATATTATATAATACTACTAGAAATATACTAGATATAGCTATTATAGGAGATTCTACTATATAAAAAATATAATTTACTTTACTTTTATAAGTATAATTTCTATAGTATATTATAATTATAATAGGCTATATCTAGTATAGTTTTATATATACTATATAATATAAAAAAAGTAGAAATAAATAAGAAATATCTATTTAAAGAAACTTATATAATTTAATATTTTAAATAAGTAATATAGATATATAGTATATCTATTACAGGATATAGTAAATATACTAACTACTATATTAAATTACCTAGTCTATAAGAGATTTAGTTAGTTTTTAAAATAACTCTAGGCCGAGCTAGATTTAAATCTGCCTCTAGTAGTATTTAGACTAATAAATTAAATAAAATAGCTTATATTAGCAAAAGTAAGAGAAGGTATACTAAGCCTATTAAGTAATAGTAAGAAGAATAGTAATTAGAAAGATAAAGAAAAAGATTAATAAAACTAACTTAAACTTATTCTAAAATTAAAGAAATTCTAAAATACTATATAAGCTATACTCTAAGAGAATTTCTTATAAGTAAATATATTACTAGCTTTTTCTATAAAGTAGACTGCTTATAATTTATATTATAGTATATATATACTAAACCTAATTTATTTCCTCTTTAGGAGTAAGTAGTAGGGAGTTTTTATTTAATAGTTTACTATTAGATTTTCCTCTTTATTATAGATTAGTTTAGGTAATTTAAAAGAGGAATTATATAGCTAGCTAGCTTAAGTAGAGTATGAAATATATAATTATATTATTCTTTTAATATTATTTACTAAAAAAATAAAATTTTAATAAAATATTATTATAAAAAGAATATTTAATATTATAGAAAATCTGATTTTTAATAAATTTATTTTAGTAATATTTAACTTAAAATAAAACTTAAATTTAAAATTAACTTATTAAATTTTATATAAAAAGCTTAAATTAAATAATAAAATAATAATAACTTATTATATTATATTACTTTTTTCTTATATAAAATATATAGTATTAAATTTAATTACTCTATTTATAATTAAAGGTTTCTTATAATTATTAATATATTTAAGAAATTTTAATATTATTCTTTAAATAGTAAATATTAAGTTAATATATTTATTAATTATAAAAATATTTTATATTTTATTATAATTTAATAATTTAATAAATAATAACTTAAATAAATTAAATATAATAAATATAAAAGTTACTATTTTATTAATTTTAAAAGATATTATAAAAAGATTAATATTATTATATTTTATATATTACTTTATTTATTTTATCTATTCTAGCCTTTTAAGATTAGATATTTTAAGCTATTTAAAATAGCTTATAATTAAGTAATTAAGTAATTTATTAGATATTCTATAATTTATATTTTAAAAATTAAATTCTTTTTAATTTTCTATACTATTTATAAAACTACTATAATAAGAAGTAATATTAAAAAGGATTTTTAAGAAGCTAGATTTATTTTTTTAAATTTAGAAAATAGTATATTAAAGCTTTATATATAGCTATAAATTCTAATACTAGTTATAGAAGAAATTAGCCTCTTTAACTCTTAGATTTTAAAAATTCTAAAAATAATACTTAAAATTAATTTATAATTAAAATATCTTAAAAATTAAATCAAAAAATATTAAAATAGCTCTTTAATATTAATTCTTAAAATACTTAAGTTATTTATTAAGAAAATAAAAATAATAATATATTAGATAGTATTATTAAAATTTAAAATTCAGATTTTTTAATAAATAAATAAGACTCTTAGTAAGTAGTATAAAATAAAAAGAACCTATTTATATAAAAAAGAAAAGATAACTTTAAATAAAAAAAAGATAAAATAAATTAGAGAAATATTAATATATAAATAGTAGCTAAATTATTAAGAAGTAATAATTAATAGAAATTAGTAATATTAAGAGAAAGATACTATAGAATTTATAAAAAAGCTGGTCATAATATAAGAATCTATTAGATTATAATTAAGATTTTTAAGAAAAAATATAGTAATTAGTTTTAATTAATTAATAGTATTATTATAATTTTATTAAGATTTAAATTTTAAAAATTAGAATTTTTATTATATTTATTTATTTATCTTACTTACTTATTATATATATTAGCAGTATTATAATATATATTTTTTTATATAATTTTAAATTCTAAACTTATTTTATATAAATAAATTAAAATATCTTATTTATTTTTTTATAATAAGCTATAAAATAAAAACTATTTTTATTTAGTAACTTTATTAAAATATTTTTAATATATAAATATATATATTTAGTATTTTATAAATAAATAGTTTTATTAGTTATTATAATATCTATACTTATTTTAAATTATTAATATAAAATATGTATAAATTATAAAAGTTCAGATTTTAATAAAAATTATAATATTATAATATAATTTATAATTTAATTACTATAAATAAATAATATAGTAAAATAACTTATTATATCTAGTAATATATAACTAGTATAATAAGCTAGATAACTCAGTTATATTAATAGCTAAGAAACTTAAAATTATAGTTTAAAAGTATAACAGCTAGTTACAGTAACAGACACCTAGACCGTTACACTACAGATAAAAGATTAAGCCTTAATCGCAATTATAGCAATCAAGCAGGTACACCAGCTGCCTTATAGAGCTTACGGAGGACCAAGGCGTAACACATTACTCTCCCTCCTGTAGCTACATCTCGGAGCCTACAGGAGCCTTCCGGAAGATATCGCTCATCCGGGCACCTGCGATAAGGGTGACAAGGCCCTATCACAGCTGCAGCTGTTCCAACCCCCGGCGCACGCCCCGCACATGCCCTATGTGCACCAGGCAAGCCCGTGAGCAGCTATTTCAAGGGAAGCTGGCGGGAATCGAACTCCCAGCTTCTAGACCTCGGGCTACCCGCTTCTTGCGATCAATGTGTGACGGCTAGTCACAGTAACGGGCACCTAGACTGTTCTGCTACGGGCAAAAGATTGGGCCTTGATTGCAATTGTAGTAATTAAGCAGGTGTACCAGCTGCCTTATAGAGCTTACGGGGGACCAAGCCGTAACAAGAAGCTTAAAGCTCTTTTTATATAGTATTATCTAATAGGGTAATTAGAGGTCTTATAGCTGTAATTATTGGTAATCCGTCGGGATTACTAGTAATCGGTCGTGGTGGGTCTCTGATCCTGTCTTATAGGTAACGTGAAAAAGTAGGCATGTTATAGTTCTGCCAGTTGTGACCGCCTGGCTCCAACCTCGGCCGTGACATAAAACCGCAGCAACCAGCTGGAAAGTATCGGTGATATCGACCACTATCACCACGCTTCAAATACTAAGTTTTGAACGTTGAGAATATGGCAGATGGTCTCAGCGTAGCATCTGGCGTCATCTCGCTAGTCGCTTTTGCTCTAAAATCCAGCACCATCCTCTATACGACCATCCGTGACTTCCAGAGCCAGGATAAGAACGCCCGCGCGCTCAAAACCGAGCTTGCCGACCTCAGAGGAGTTTTACAGTCACTTGCTGAAACGGTTAACAACAGTGACGATGTCAACTTTAATACCCTCAAACTTCCTTTACTCCGCTGCGGCAAGACCTGTAAGGAGTATGGCGACCTTATTGCTCGATGCACCAAGCATTCCAACTCATCGAGGCCAAGCTTGCGGGATTGGTTCAGCCAGCAATATCTCAAAGGAGATATAACTGACTTCAGAGAGATGCTTGCTGGATATAAATCCACTATCACCATAGCATTAGCAAATGCAAACCTGTAAGGCATAAATTCCAGGTCTATGTTGTATACAATCGACTAATGGTTCCGGATCCGCAGACGGGTGGTTACGTCAATAACACCCAACGCACTCGAAGAATATAGAGATTTGATACGCGATACGACGAACGATCTAGAAGAACACATGAAACGACTGGAGGAAAGAGTACAATGCTTGGCTGCTTCTGAGGTGGAAAGCCCTGTCCGAGATGACCCTGCGTGGCTGGCTATGCTAGAGGAGAAGCAGAGTACTCATGAAGGGTTAAAGATCTGTTCACAACTGTCTGCCCAGATCGAGAAACTCGAATCAACCCGCAGTTCTTGCAGCAGCCCTCAGCACACAAGTATATTAGCGGTGGTTTGGGTGCCGCCAAAGGCTCTATCCACTCCCTAATATCACGACTGCAAACCCACGAGAATGACATCAATAGGAGAATGGAAGCCATGAGGTCTACGGTACCCTTATCCGAGCATGAAGTCACACAACTTGCACAGCTGCAAGAGACTAAGGAGAGCCTTCACCAATGCATGAGCGTTGTGGCTGATGCGGGCGAGACTTTGACCAATGAACGGTGCAACATTTTCGAGGATATAACGATGACTGATAGTAGCTACGGCATCTCGGTATCGACTGTGAAAGACCTTGTTGTCGCGAGGCGACTCAACCTGAGCGGTCAGACGCGTTTTGTTGGTGGTCAGATCAGCGATGAGAGCTACCAGAGAACGATTGACGACCTGACACACCTGGACCTCGAAAGCGTCAAATCGGCGGAACAGGGCGTTGGGCAAACACCTCCTGCTCATGGGCCAAACCATGGAGATGGGGAATCGCGCGGATTTAATGACCGGCATGGGCGTGGTTTTCAGCTATCTAGCGAGCAATAGAAGACCTAATGGACCATATTGAGGCGATACTTCTCGGTCACTGTGGTATCATCGTACAAGTAATACTCTCTCTAGTGCACCTGTTAGCCCTAGGAATCAGCCATCTAGCGCTCACTTCATCGCGGAACCGGCCTGCGATGATTGATCACAGTCTAAATGACACGACGGCAACGATGGCGTCACTGAGTCTGCAAGACACTGGGAATGAGCTAGAGGATGATCTCCATCCTTCAGGGTGGATGCAAGGCTTCAACGTCCACCCGCAGGTGTGATCTCGAGCGATCACACACCAATACCATTGATCGAAGTTCGGACATGTCATGTCAGCCACAAGCATTAACTGGCCAAATCACGATCGCAGCGGCTGCCCAATTAGCACATCAGACTGACGTAGATCTAGCCTTACTTGCGAATTTTCAGGACGAGTCGTGCATGGAGTTTAGTGGGCTCGCGGAGAAATGTCGCCCTTCTATTTTTACCATTTTGCCGTTCCTAGGAACGCCCAGAATCCTACTTACGATTTGCCGCCGTGTAAGGGATCCGTCTATAGAGCCAGTAGATACAAGGAGCGAACCGCCTGGTTCGACGCTAATTTGATGGTGTGTGGTGTCATTGTCAGCCCATGGTAAACCCCATCAATTGTGACGCGCCCACGGAGGTTGGTGGTTTGCAAACCCCAGACTCACTAATTTGACTCTTGGTAGTAACACACCCCTCATTCTCCCCCCGGGGTGGTCGGGCGTTTGCTAATATGGCTGTAACAGTCAACAGGCGCTTACACGTGCAGGCGCTCACACGAGCGGGCGCTTGGATACGATGTTCTGTTTGGCCCATCCAACCCCCTTCAAAAGGGTCCATGGGAGACGTGTCCGGTTCACTGACATGATTCGTTCTCGCCAGGGCGTTAGAGAGTATCAGGTCACCAGGGCGCCAACACCTAGCCAATCACTATCCCCCGTGCGGGGCGAGGATTGGGTATTTCAGCCCGATGCTCCCCCGCAATTGATCATAATGCCGAAAATTCAGATTATATATTCTTGCATCTCGACCACCGATCCGACTCAGAGGCGACTCGCTGCAAATTTGGCAATGGATCCTTTGAGTACCACCCTCTCCGGAGTCACAGCTGCGATTCAAGCAACCAAGTTACTCAAAAACACCGTCACTCGTTTCAAAGATCGCGACAAGACCCTTGCTAGGTTACAGGATGTGGTTGAGGATCTGAGCAACATTTTGGATGTACTGAGAGGAACTGTTGATTCCGGAGTGTCAACAGCTCTTCTGGAAGGCCCTGTCAGTCGATGCAACCAAGTATGCCGCGATTTTGCTACCGCCATGCAAGCCTTTGGCGGGAAATCCAAGATGGGCTTTCGAGATTGGACCAAGATGGAGTTTATGAAGGGCGATATCAACGAGTTCATGGATACTCTGGCAGGATATAAAGCAACAATCTCGGTGGGCCTGGGTACTATCACCATGTTAGTCCCCTTCATCTTGTCGGCTTAGCTCACAATTATTGACCTCAGTCTTACTTCTATGGTAGGCAAACATCTCGACTCTCCCATAAAGTGCTCGAGGAGTATAACGAGATTATCCAAGATACAATATACAATCTTGAGGTTCATCTACGGCGCATTGACGAGAAATTGGCGCTTTTTTTTGCCGAAAGCCGGGAAAGCGCCGGTACCTCGGGTACAAACGTGAACCTGAGAGATGAGAGAGCAGTGACGGAGCAATGCCTCCGCATTTGTCAAGATGCTAGGTCTTACGTCGAGTCTTTGGCAGATCAGGGAGAATCTCTGAAGCACCAGTCATCCCCCGCATCCGCTGATGACCGCCAGAGCCCATTTGAGGCACAGCTGCTTACACGCAGAGCCTTGGACGAGAATCGAGACACCCTTTCTCAAACCATCGGCCGTATTCAGGAACGCTTGACGTCCATGGCGACAAGTGGGACACCCGAGAGTGACCGTGGGTTTCTACAATTGCAGGGAGAATTGAAAACCTCGAAACAGTGTCTAGCATTGTGCAAAATGGCATCTGATCAGGTTGCGCACCAAAAGGTATACAGGGTTGGGGAGTTGGTTGCCGACGGTGACAGCGACCAGGTGGTGATCACGACTCTAGCGGACCTCTTCGATGTTGGGAAAGCATCATCAACAAACGGATCAGCGCAGTGGATAGGGTCCTTTTCAGACGAAACAGTTCGACACGTATCTACAGATCGGTACAGCAGTCGTTTTGGCGCCTTGGTTACTAGCGGGGTTGGCGATAGCATCATGCGTTCGACATCGAACAGTCGTGGAGACAACAGTAGCCTGGCGCGGGGAGCAGGGAGGGCGGGGCAGCCAGCGCCGCTAGATACAGTACAGAGGAGACCGTCTCCAAATGAGATGAGAAAACGGGCAACGGAAGCCGATAGTGAGAAGGAATGCCAGTAGATGACAATTGCAGCAGTGAAACCTCTGAACATTCGAGCAGGGTCACGAGAGCAACCGCTCAAGATCGCACTGTAAATGCTGGCGCTAAGCAGCAATGCAATTTGTGAACCGGTGAATGGTCTATGTCTGTTGAACAAGGGATACTTAGGTGATCATCTGATGACGCCCATGGTTGGTCAGCATAAAGCAATGCACATTGCGCGTATTGTTGCATGCTATTCAGGCTCAACGACGTGACAATACAAATCCGTTTTGGTCCCTGACTTGCAAACGGAAGAGAAACAAAACTGAATTGACCAAGATCCTGTCTTACTACTCAATTTTTGTTCCATAGGACAACGTTTGCTACACCCAGAACGACTGCAATTGAGGAATCACCGCGCTGTAGCGTAGGGATCGACAAGCGCTAACGATGCTAGCAAGATGCAAGATCTAAGACCTCCAAAAAAATAAGACCCTTTCAGATGAGTGCCATCGTGTTCCATTGTGTAGCCCCTGTTTTTCGATTGTTTGGCTCTCCTCTCCTCTCCTTAGCATTGACACAACCATAAGCCTTAAAGAAACTCTCCAACCTTCCACCGAGGATATTAAAGTTGACTAGCTGGTTTAGATCCCTGGGCAGTTCGAAGTTTGGTAGAAGGTTGAACAGGTCACCTACGTGACCGACCGTTCGGGACCTGCCGCCCGCTTAACTTATTATATTAAAATCCTGTTCTGTTGTAGTGGTTGTTATTATTTAATACGCAATTCCTTCTGCGCCAGAATAGCGAGTTCTATGGGAAGTGGACTCGACTTCATCCTGTATAGCTTGGTCGTCTACCTGGCGAGGCATCAGCCTGCGTTGGAAATCCAACCAGTTGCACTGGATGCAGAACAGCCCCACTACCCACCATGAGAGCGTGCTATTCTTAGTTGCTGCTCTTAGCCTATGTTGACCATCGAGACAAGCAATCTGCTGATCTGATAGGAAGGAGTAGTTCTCCTGCTACGATACTACCCTGGGAGCCTCCTGAGTAATACCTTCGTAGTTATCGTAGGTGATGATGCCCCACACATAGTTGCTTTAGTTTAACAGTTTATAAGGCGCTGATTTAAAGTGCTCTGTAAGGCTTGTTATTATATTAGGGTTAGTGTGTTTATTTTTTTATATATAAAAGCAGTATACTAATAGAGTAGTAAATAATTTTAATAAATTGTATTTTATATTGAGTTAAAGTATAGTAAGTATATAAAAAAAACTAATAATATTATTAATATTATACTAAAAATAGTATATTTTAAGAAATTTATAATAAATAAATAATATTAAATTATTTACTTTTTAAAAAAGATTATTATTATAATTATTTTTAACCCCGACGAGGAACCTGGAAATAGAGCTCGACGTCCCCCCCCCTGGACCTTTACCTCAACCTACGGCTCGCCTATTTTGAAACACATACCAGCACCGGACCGGCCTAACAGGTAATTAACAAGGCTATCGCAGCGGTATCAGCAGCCCTACCGAAATACAGAGGCCCGTGGAGACGCCCTAACGAAGTAAATACCAAATAGCTGCAAAGGTGGCTTGGGGACGAGAAAGTAGCAGCTGATGCTGTAGATAGAGACTGAAAAGTATATTAGGCAGCTGAGGCAGTAAAATAGAGGATGCAGAGGGGCTGTAACGATATCAGTATCTTAGATAGATCCCTCTTTAAAATAGATTATAGAATACTATATAGAAGCTAATTAAGATATATTAATAGTCTAATTATCTAACTGTAAATAGGCTATATTAGCCTTTAAGCTTTCTTTTTTAATAGAAGAGTTTCTAAGGTAATATTACTATAGTACTTCTATAGTAATAGTAAATAAACTGTTAAGTATATCTTTATCTACTGTATATTCTATAATAAGATTCTTCTTTTAGAGTTTAAATTTTAAGACTGTAAAGATATAAGATACTACTTTAGTAATAAATATATAATATCTATAATAGTAATTTAATATAGTAAGATAGTTTGACTCTTATAATTTAAATTGATAATAGCTTTATAAAAGAAATAAAAATATAGAAAATAGATAAGAAAGAAATAAAATTTTAGTAATAATATATAGATAACTATTTAAATTAATTAAAATATAAATAAAAGTTATTTTATAAAGAAACTAAATTTATAAAAAAGAGTATCTACTAAAAGTTTAAGGCTAAAGCTAAAGTAATACTATTAAGATATCTATTAGTTAATAATATTATTATTATTTTTTTTATTTAAAGAAATTTTAATAGAGGTAATAGTAAAAAAGCTTTATTAAGAATAATAAGATAGTAAAAAAGATAGTTAATTTTAGTAGCTATAAAGCTTCTACTAAGAGTTTTAAATTAACTTAGTAGCTATTTTATTTTTTAATCTTTTTATAGTAGAAGCTATAGTAATAGCCTATTAATTATAATAGCTAAAAATTTCTTAGTTTATTTATATTATTAAATTATATTTAATAAGTAAGATTTCTATATAATTACAAAAGTATCTATATAGCTAAAAATTATACCTATTTTTTAATAAGTATAATACTAAGTAAAATAGGCTATAAATATAATTAAGTAGAAATAATAAATTTAATAAAATAAAAAGAAATTTAAAAAAAGTTAATAAAAATATAAATTACTATAGAAGCTACTTATTAAAATATAAATATACTTTCTTTTTATATAGTAGGTATAATAACTACTAGAATTTAATTTAAAATTAATACTAAAAAAGAAAAATTATAAAAATAATATAAAAATAATATACTATAAATAAAATAAAAATAGCTAGAAGTATAAGCTAAAACTATTAACTAAATATAATACATATAAAAAATAAAATAGTAATTACTAACTTTCTATAAAATTAATTAGTAGAAATATTATAAAAATACTATAGAATATTTATCTTAATAAAAAAAACTTCTACTATATTAACTAGAAGAAATAGCAGCTTATTAGAAACCTCTAGAGTAATATAAAATAAAAAAATATTAAACTTAAATCTCTTTAAATTCTTAGATATACCTATAGCAGTATTACTAAAAGAATACTTAAGGGAAGTAATAATAACCTCCTCCTTATCCTTCTTCTTCTTCTTATTAGCAGAAGAAGCTATAGCAGCTATAGCAGTATTAGTAAGAGCCTTCTTTTTAGCTTTCTTCTAGGCAGCTTTCTTATAGTATCAGATAGCAGCCTGTACCTTCTGCTCCTTAAGAGTTAAGTAAGAAGGTATTATAGTAAAATTAAAATATAATTAAAGCAGGTACTAAATAGGAAATAAAAAGAGAAAAGATAACTTTCTATAGGTTAGTAAGAACCCAGTAATAGTATAGAGACTGCAGAGGGGGAAAATAGAAGACTTATAAGAGATAGCTATAGTAGGAGCAGCAGAGGAGTAATAAAAAAAAAAAAAAGAGAAAAAAAAAATAGAAAGAAAGGGGCTTTTTATAAAGCCTAAAAAAGCCTTAGGCAGGCCTTAAATTTCTAAGCTCTAAGAGGTATAGAAGTAGAGTATATATTTAAAACTATTAAAAGCCTAAATTAAAAATAAGAAAAAAATAAGAATAGAAACTGCTAAGATAATATAGAGCCTGCTTTATAATATAGTAAAATAAACTAGCTTTAGAAATAGTAGGGCT